>NW_019416985.1:5415-54826 GCF_000390285.2 Anoplophora glabripennis | reverse complement strand
GGTGCATTTTTCTAAAAAAAATTGTTATGTAAGACATCGAAATTTTCACACCGTTGTTTAGATAATTATCACTGTCATCAATTTCGAACGAAAAAAATATGCGTTGTCTTTAAAAAAAAAAGTATGTCATCGCTGCCGTAAGTGGATTATCGAAAAAAAAAATTTCCACATAACAAGGTGCCCTGGATCAAATAAAAATCGACGGGTCTCACCGTTTTTCGAAAAAAAAATTGTTTAATGAAAATATGAATTTTATGCAGAACTTTTTTACCACGCTGTATAATAGTCCTGCCTTGATATTTAATTTCAAAGCTGTTTTTTAGTGCTGGTATTATGTTCATGAATACAATAACAATAATTTCTTAATCCTGACCTTTTAATCCGATGAGGCATGGGTATATTTACCTGGTTATGTAAACAATCAGAATTATAAAACTTGGGCTCCAGAAAATCCGCACGATTTTATTAAAAAAAAAACGTTACAGCCTCAGCAGATACCTATCAATAACAACTTCAAGAAGATGCATAATAGACCCATGACGATGAACTGCAGCATGGATATTTTCAACAAGATGGAGCTAGAGCACATACTGCAGCAAAAACTATCTTCGGGAAAATATTTTCAAGAATTTTATGGAGATAGATTGATTACTAGGGGTTTGTGGCCTGCTCGAAGCCCTGATCTCACACCTATAAATTTGTATCTGTTTGGATATCAAAAATATTTTAACATCCTCTCCATACACTTGAAGAGCTGGAAGCAGCAATTGAATATGAATGAAACTCAGAGTAAATTTATGTTTGAAAAACGAAAATGGACATTTCGAACATCTATTATAAATGTGATGGATATAATTCTGAAATTTTTGTTAGCTGAGTAAAAACTTTGTGTTTCTGTTAACATTGTAAAGTAATTTAATATATCTATAATTTATATTTAAATAGTGAAAAAAAAACTAATAAAGCACTGAACATTTTTCGCCTTTTATTAGGAATATTTTATCTCTAAATGAAAGTGAATTACAAAAGAGCCTATATTTTTAAAATGACAACCTCTTTCAATCAAAAAATACGTTTTCAATATAGAATAGGATAAAAATCCAAAATATCTTTAGGGAATTTTGTGTTAATCATTGACTTCATTGTAAGTTTGATTGCCTAACATTCGCGGTCACGTGGGACTCGTACGTCTATGAAGGCACTGTACAAGAAGAGATAGATGAAAAACTTCAAAGAAAATCAGCTAATTTCCTTATCCTCGTCGGTAGCAGGTAACACATATCTCCAACTTTATATTAGTTTATGGCCGACTGAAACAGTAATCCTATAGAACCGATTAATCGGATCGAAGTTTATAAAAACCTCTAATGTGACGATTCAGTTATGTACTCGAATAATGTTATCCGTCAATAGCCCACAAATATTCATGATGAAAGTGACAAATTTTTACAAAAATTTTCGCGATTTATATTTCATAATAAATGTTATTGTATCGCTAGATTGCAGCCATGTTTTCATTTCTAAAGCTCTTATACCTCATAGGAAGTTAACGAACGCTACAACTTTGCAGAGCCAAAGTTTGCCAATTTATCCTAGATAATGCAATAATTGATTGCAGTTGCAGAGGTAAGGCATTGTTGGAGTTAATGAAAATTATTGTCTGAATTTTTTACGCAATCGCCAGGCACAAAGCTTTTAATATCGCCGTTCAATTTTTTGCAATTATATTCTTTTGCAGGCTAAACGAGTTTTGCACTAATTAATTTCCATAAATTGCCTCCGAGCGGAATCGCGTTGAAACTTTTTTAATGTCGAATATCAGTAAATATTGAATGCCAAGTTAGAAGTAATGGAGTACTTAAAACTTTATTCGTCGGCGATGTTTATACTGAATACTTCAAACTTGGAAACTTCGGAAGTTAATGCGCTAACAACGTGTTTTCAATGTATCGTACTTTTAATGGAGCATGAAGGGTGTATAATTGAGTCAACTTTACTTCACACACATAAACTCCAATTACATAATTAGTACTTCATTGAAAATTGATTTCATAGCGCTAAGAGTACTTCTTATTAACTTTGTTATTTGATGAAGTGAATAATGGTCTCGGAATTATAAATAGAACATCACTTAAATGCATCTATTTGCTGATCGGAGTTTTGAGCTAAGATTCTACAAAGAAGCAATCATAAATCCAGCAAAGTCAAGATAACTAACTGAAATTTGTAAACGACATATCTGTAACATCATTTTCAGTGACGTCAAATCGTACACTGAAACACTATGGACCAGTACATACAGCAAATATAAATACCGGCCAGGAGACTTAATCTTCAGTTTTAAAGTTTCTTCTGAATGATAGTGATACAGTCATTATAGGAAAGAACAAGTTAAACGTAATAAACGTAAAGAACTTCTAAATTATTTCATCGTCAGAAAAATGTAAATGAGAGAAGAACGTAAAATAATCAGTTTATGAAAAAAGATAATTGTATAAATTATTATAATGTAGTTTGTCATAAAATTTTCAATAGTTTACATCCCCACAAAAAAAATCTGTACGAGACATCAGTACATAGATCTTGTGTGTTTTCTGATGCTAAATCCGATTCCGTAGCCCAAAAACCGATCCACCAGGGCATTTTTTAGTTAAACTGTAAAATATCCTCAAAAATAAGGCGAAATAGTGAGGATAAGGTAAAGCTTTATAATGAAAGCAACAATTTGTAAAAATTGTGTGAAAACGCTCTAAATTAATATTTTGAGCATCGAAAAGAAATATACAGGGTGATTCAGAACTTATCCAAAAGAAATTGGATGTACAGGGGTCTCTTACAATTACAATTTGGTCCCGCCTTACTCAGTTTCTGCGAACTAACACAAATGTTGTCCTGTTTCACCATAACACAAATGCTCACCTTAAATTAAAACGATATCCATCAACTCCGAGTTGTTATACACACAAGCTATTTTTGACACTAACTACTAAAAATCTATTACAAAAACTATCGCAACGACGGTTGTAAAATCCAATTTCAGTATTCGGAGTCGCTGCGGCCACGTGGCGAATGACGCTAGAGATTACAGTTGTCCAGCGATGTAATGCTTGAAAGTGCTACAACTTTCTACAAGGATTTTACAAAATATTTTTTTTCGATATTGGCTCCATTTCTCATGCCGCATCTATTCCCAAATTTTTTTGAATAAGTTGTGAATCACCCTGTATACAAATTAAATCCACACCCATATGAATGGAGTCAATTCCATGACCAAATAACGAATGTTAATGCAAAACAATGTGACAACCTACTACCAAATATATACATGTAGGTTGATAGTGCAGGAATTTGCTAATTCCAAAAACTCTTGCTGCCAATAAATAAAGTCTCGTTATTTTAAAAGGATTTATTTCCTAAAAATACAGTCGGAGTATCTATTTACGAGCTTTACAAAATTTATAATTATAATAATCTCTATTTGACAAATCTTTTATTTACATAACAACCCTCTTTTTCTTTTTTCATCATCTTGTTTGATTTCCAAAATATTTTATTATGTGTTAAGGGTTGATAGCAAATGGATTCTTTTACACCAAAAATGCATTTACTCAGGTTCATATTAATTCCGTATTTTTCTAATCTAAAAAAAACAGTTTCTAAATGTTTTAGGTGTTGTTCCTCAGAACTACTAAATATAAGTATGTCGTCTATGTAACAGAAAATAAAATTGAGACCATTTAAAACCTCATTCATAAATCATTGAAACGTTTGACATGCATTTTTCAAACCAAAAGGTAATCTTATAAACTCAAACAATCTAAATGGTGTAGTGATTGTTGTTTTGTGAATGTCTTCCTGTGCTGCTGGTATTTGATGGTATGCTCTAACCAAATCTATTTTCCTAAATACATTACAGCCGTTAAAATTTTGAATATATAACAATGAATATCTGTCAGGAACTGTTACTAAATTCAGTTGTCCGTAATCAACACAAGGTATCCAATCTAATGACTGGAGACCTTGTGTGTTCTTTTTTCGAAACCATGTGTAATGGTGAATATACAACTGAAGATGATGGCCTACAAATTCCTAAATTAACCATGTGTTCAACCTCTGATTTTCCTATTTTAAATTTTATAGAATCAAGTCTCCTATATCTTGAAAAAGGCAAGTTACCTTCTGTAACAATTCTATGCTTGACTTCGTGTTTTATTGGTAAATGGAAATTTGGGTTAGTGAAGGGAAATTTTGTAATAATTTTGTGAATTTGTTCTCAACAGAAAATATTTTTGGAGTTGGTGAATTTGAATTACGAAACACACAATTTATTTCTCAAGTTTTGTTTCATTTATCAATAATACGTCTATTTTTTAAATCAACAGTCAATCAAAACCGTGCAAGAAAATCAGCACTTATTATCGGGCGTTCAATACCGGCCATTGTAAAAATAAATGGAAAATCTCGCCTGAGACCTAGATTGAGTTAAAAAAAATTTTGCTGTCAAAGAATAAAGTCTCGTTGTTTCAAATGGCTTTATCTCCTTAAAATATAATCGGAGTATTTACGAGCTTTACAAACTTTATAGTTATATTAATCTCTTATAATAATAATAAGTCCGAATCCGAAAATACCTGAATGAAAGATGGCGGATCCAATATGGCGAATGTAAAACTCGGGAAAGCGTTCAAAATTTGAATGTTATGGCTGAAACTTATTACTCGGTGGTTTTCAAAGTCGCTAGTCAAGAATATAAGATTATGGCGGATTGAAAAATACCATAGAAATTGGTATTAGGCCCACCATAAGGGTGGATGTTGATTTAATTTAATGCATATATTTTTTTCCAATGCTCAAAATATTATTGTAAAATGTTTTCTCAATGTTTTTGCTACCTAAATGTTATTTTTCATTATAAAGCTTCACCTTATCCTCACTATTTCACCCTATTTTAGAGGATATTTTAGCGATTAACTAAAAAATATCCTGATAGATCGGATTATTGGGCTGCGGATTCGGATTCAAGCATCAAAAGCATACACATGATCTTTGTAGTCAGGTTTTTGGTACAGAACTTTTGTGTGGCTGAGTTATTAAATTTCAAATATCAGAAAATAGAATAAATAACTAATAATATATGTTTTAAATTATGACAGACTTAGAAATCGTCCTCTACGTATTATGAGACTCAAAAAAAATTCTTGTGTGTACCTGGCCCTTCAGAAGATGCGTGACGGAAAAAAACGGGACATGCGGGTAAAAGGGACTGTTGATATAAAACATGAACAACTCCTCGGCAGAGACATGTATAGGGGTGATCCGTCCATCCATCAACTCGAGTATTGACCATTCGCAAACAGGGGCGACGATACAGCAAAGCTATCTTATCTTCCACCACAGCCAGATACACATTGCGAATAAAGGAGGACCCGGTATACATATCTCACACGGTGTACGCTAATGCGACGTACAAGGAAAGTATTGTAGATAAATGCCCTTAAGGACTTCGTTTCACATTTGTCCTTGTCACTCTTTGCGGGTTTGAATGTTGTCGGGTTTGAAACGAAATAATTTTGCCTTGCGGAAAATGTGTTTTATAATAAAAATAAAAACATAAATTAGACTTAGTCATGCACATTGCCGTTATGCTAATTATTGAAAAAATATATCGGGGCATAAATATTGTGTGAGTTCCTACTGTGAAAAATAAAATTAAACGTTATATTACTTTTAATCACATATCTTTAATACAAAGTAGTAAGAAAAACTAGATCTTTAAATACTCTTCTGTGCAAAAAAAAGTAGCTTCACCCTTCGAAGAGAAAAGACAAAAACAGAAAAAAAGGAACAAATCTATTAAATTATAACCATCTATGGAAGGTAATAAGGTATTCGCCGCTAGTACTCAGTGGAGAAGGTTCACTGTATAAAGGTTGTTTTGGGCGCCAGGTAAATTTACCTCAACAAATACCGACGTCGATTAACCCCCAAATCTACCAAACAGGGTTAATAAAGCATAATAGGGTATAAATACAAATATTTATTGAAGGTGTTATCTCCAATAAAGAAAATACGAGTTGACCAAGGCAATAATTAAAATAAAAACAAAAAAATAATATATTAAAGTTGACAGCAAAATACAAGTACTGAGCGCCTGCACTATACGCTACTTGTAAATAATTTAATACCAAGTTAACAATAAGGCGAAATTAAAATATACGTGGGAGAAATTACTTGTCAGACTTCAAATACGCGATCGCGACGCTTGAGCTCAAGCGCTACGCAGATGTGGCAGTTTGTTGTCGAACGCAAGAAGAGGTAAACAATTTGCTTTAATTTCCACTAACAATACCTAAAATAAATATATGACTCAAGCGCTGCGCAAATAAAAATAAAGAAAGATCATTATGGCTATTACTGAAAGAAGTTAACAGCTAACAGCGGTTATCAGGATTATATGTGCTGACATGGCAACCAGACACAGGACCAAGACAAAATTTTTAAATTTTAATAACAACTAATCCTAAACTAATAAATGCATCTGCAACTACCTAATATTTTAACTTAAATCACTGTCTATATGAAGTAGACAGTAAAAATTGAGTCTGAACTAATATTTAAATCTACAATTGTTTATAACCAACAGTTATAAATGTCCGAAATTCATTAGTCACTAAACTGGGTGTGATTAATTAAAAATAATATCTACACAATGGTAAGGTCAGTAAAAGTTATTAGTAGAAATTAATTAAACAAATATTTGGACAATTTAACGAATTTTATTTTCTTAAGTACTACGTTAAATCTACTAGCTATTACACTTTTGCTTTAGAGGGTGAAATTTAGATATTATAGTCGACTTTGGTATGTTAAAAAAGAATTTTAAAGTTATAAGTTTGATCGTTGTTTACGAATTCGTACGATGAGATTTTTTAATTGGCCAATTTGTAAAAGTATGAAACTCACGTAACGCTTCTATGTATTGCTGATTTCGGACATGCCTTCCAGGTGACGTAAACCTGGTACTGATCGATGCTGGATTTCGAATGCCCTAGGTCGTAAAACTGGTCCCATGTACTTGATTTTCCAATGGTTAATTGGGTTTGCACTTCAATTGTCGTTGTATTTTCTCACGGCACTTCACTAGTTTTTAATTGGAAATTTATACTTTGCACTTTTGGTTAAATAACATTTGTTCCCATTATATAAATTTCAGTAGGTATTTGGTTAGTTGAGAAAATTTTAACCGATGGAAATTTTCACTTTTGACAGATGGCAGATTACTTCTTTATGTCGTTGACGTTTGAAAACTGTTAACTAAATTCACCATATATTTATTTAATTTTGACTTGCTTTTGTTTATTTTAGGAGTGACTAAACGATGTTTAGGGCTCGGCAAATTATAAAAGACTGGCTCCTAGGAGCCCTGTTATAGTTTGTATAAACTGAAAACAAAAGAACCTGTTGTTGTGGATACATTATATTGACATTTTATGAAAATTTTAACTGGAAATCATGCCTTTGAGTATGTTTTTTGCAACGTGACATTGATATATTTAAATTCTACATAATTTTCTGCAAATTTCCATACCTATATCTTTCTTCAACGTTAATTTTCAAACATTTTACTAATTTTTCAGATTTTTGCAAAATTTAACCAAACTGTGCTATTTTGCTTAATTCTATGTCTATAATACTATTCCACAACATTGATATTTAATTATTTTCACTATTCTGAACAGTTTTCTCTTGTTCAAATTAACTAATAACTGAAATGTTTTCAGGTCCACCGTTTTTTGACTACTAATAATATTTATACCCTACTTGGAACGTAAATTGGGATTTGAATATAGTCTTATATGAATAAGAGGTTTTTTTAACACAACACAGGTAATTTTACATCTTATAAATACCTTTTACACAACATATTTCTCACAATGTTAAATTATCGGTCTGACATTCCGAAAATCGATATATGAAGTTATACAAAGAACTTTAATTTTGATTCCACTTATAAATATAGACTAAAGGTATAATGAACTTTAGTTATAGTGTTAGTTTATTGCATGATTTTTATTTATAAGTGCAACTCTTCTCTGCGTCAATCTCAAATCTGTCAAAATCTTATTTTTTTTTCAAATTTCCTCAAACCAATACTCCTATATGATATATGGCTTTACAAAATTGTACTTTGTTGTACTTTCTAACTTTCTACTATATATTGTTGCCTTTTACAGCCTATTTAATTGAAATTTTTTCATTATTTAGTTTATTTTGACATATTGACGATTTAGCCTTTTTTTATACCAAAAACTTATTCTATATGTAAATTTAATCCTTCATTTTCTCACATGTAGTACTGCACATCCCTGTTGTCAGTGTGCTCTACTTTTCTAGTGTGAATATGTTAAAATTTTCAAAATTACGTTATGTTATTTTTTTATCCAACATTATCAGTTTATAATATCATAACACTATGTACTAGATTATTGTTACAATAAGTTGATTCAATATGTGATAAATTTATAACGAGCGTTCAAATAAAAACGTGGTCAAGTTGGTTCTGAAAATTTGGACGTAGGGCGTAGCGTATAGCAAATGAATTTAAACGTCATCTGTCAAAGTGCTATATCGCCACTATCAATTTGAATATTTTCGTTTTAAAAAGCGTTTAAAATGGTGTTTTCTCAAGAACAAAAAGTGTTTATCATAGAGTCCTACTTTAGAAATGGACGCAAGATTGATGGAATATGGAAGTATTCTATTGAGGAATGTTTCATAGAATTTCAAAATCAATTTCCCGGCGTTGTTGAGTACAAAATTTTTCAAAGTGCAGTTCAGCGTTGTGTTAATGTTTTTCGTGAAACGGGCAGTGTAACAAGAAAAGAAGGAAGCGGCCGACCTAAAAAGCGGACTGAAGAATTAAAAGAAAATGTCCAACAAATAATGGAAAATGCGCCAAGAACTTCTGTACGTGTTTTATCACAAATGGTGGGAGTATCAGTCGGTACCTGCCACACAGTGTTAAAAAAAGATTTGCGTTTGTTCTCCTATCGTTTAACTTGTCAGCAAGAACTTCATGAAGTTGATTTTCCGCGACGGGCTGTATTTTGTGAATGGTTTTTAAACAACTACGGTGAACTTCATAATATCACCTTTTTTTCTGATGAAGCCTGGTTTCATTTAAGTGGTTACGTAAACTCACAGAATATGAGAATGTGGTCTTCTGAAAAACCAGATAACTTTTTTGTCGAGGGCCCTCTACACGCTCAAAAAATTGGAGTTTGGTGTGCTCTCAATCGAAGGAGGATTTATGGACCTATTTTTTTTAATGGTACTCTTACTGCGCAAAGGTATAGAGAAGAAATTATCGCTCCTTTTGTTAACCAGCTGGAAGAAAACGAAATTACAAACTTTTACTTTCAACAAGATGGCGCAAGGGCACATACGGCAGGCGAGACGATGAATATGTTGAGGGAAGTTTTCCAAAATCGACTAATAAGTCTCAATGCTGAACATGAATTTCCACCGAGGTCATGTGATATTACGCCGTGTGATTTCTTTTTGTGGCCTTACCTTAAAAACACTATTTTTGAACTGCCTATTCCTGATTTAAACCATCTGCAGGCTCGACTTATAGACAAGATTCGTGAAATTAACAATACCCCGAGCATCTTAGAAAATGTCTTTAATTCTTTGAGGAACAGGTGTGAAAAGTGCTTGGAACAAGGAGGGGGACACTTTCAGCAGCTGCTTTAATTTATTGTTATAACAAGGAGGGGGACACTTTCCGCAGCTCCTTTAATTGTTTGTTATTGTTATCACGATTATTCTTTAAAATAAAGTTATATAGTCATTAACGTTATTGAAACTGACAGCTGCTATACAGCTCGTTGAGAAATGAGGTTAAGTTGGTCGCTATAAGCTACTCCCTACGTCCAATGTGTCAGAGCCAACTTCGACCACGTTTTTATTTGAACTCTCGTTATAATACTGAAATAAATACAAAAATTAAACTACTGCCGTATCCAGAATGATAAAACAAATGTAACTCCTTATGTGTGTACTTATTAATTTTTTAAATTTATATTTTATTGTTAGTAGTAGTATTTTTACTGTAAAGGCATTAATACTTATAAGCTTGAATAAGCTTATAAGCATTGAATTCGTTACCATTCCTAATAATTATGAGTAATATCATTCTCACTGATTTAAACAAATCATTGGAAAATAAGTTTTCTCTGTGTATCAATGTAACAAAAAGATTATGTTACAGGCACTTTAGAAAATGTCCTGAAATCTCTATTTCTAAGATATATTTAGAATTCAATGTCAATGAACATGGCAGCCTTATCTAAAATGGTATAGGGTTGATTGGTTCACACAACAATACTATTTAACGGAACGTCTTTATCCTAAGGGACTTGTGTGTAAAATACTCACTAACAATAAGATTATGTTAAGCATTTAGATAGCTGTTTATTATGGGTATTGTATGGATGCTTTGCTTAACTGAACCGAGATTTTGAAGATAACAATACTGCCTAATGCAATTTAAAGCAATTCAACTTATCCCCCCGCATCTTCCCAACGACTATGACTAATACGTTGTGGTATCGTAAATACTTCCATTTTATGCGTTGGGTGGAGGAACGAAAATTTATATTTTTCTTAATGTATTGATCCGTTCGATGAGCGACTGACAAATATTGAAACGTACGTAAACGGATAAGACTGGCAAGAGCATTTACTCAATTTTCTCGGGAAAACTGATTTAAACATCATCAGAAATTAGATTTATTAAGGAATAAAGGAGAATATTCGCGATGGAGGAAAACAAGTTACAAAAGCTGGGAACTTTACACTGCGTCGAAGGAGAATGGCATTGGCTTACACTTTATATATTCCTTTCCGAAACGTAGTAAATAAAATGAAATTGAATATTTCGAGATGGTCTTTAGTGATTTTGTATTGTATTCCGCACGCACGTAGGTGATCTCGGAGGCGTTTCCAATATAACACAATATTTCTTTTACTGAGGTTTTGAAACGTAAAATGTTTCCTCAAATAACATATTCGTATTAAAAAAGGCATAATTATACTTACTTCGGTTGAATTGTAAATAACCCACTATATCTACCACTCAACCAATATATTCTAATTATGTTATGCACTGTACAGAGTGTCCAGAATTCTACACGCCGAATCACCACACACCAAAGTTAACGCTTTATTTCGAAGATACAAAAATATGTCTAAAGATTGATATCGGTAGATGAAACCAAATTAAAATCAAGATACCCCTGAGGTGTGTCAACCAGCAGCGAAAGTACTGGATGGTATTGTCACTAAGAACCCCACAATTTCTGTGCCACCCATTACTTTGGAAAAAAAATAGTGAATGTAATCTCTAATATTATACAGGATGTTTCAGAAAGACCTCCCGTAAATACAGGGGGTGATAGTGCGACAAAAAATAAGAATTTTTTGCCTTATGAACTATGTCCTCTTGTTTTCGAGACACAAGGTGACAAAATAAAATTTTTTAAATAAAATTTTTACGAAATAGTTTTATGAAATTTGGAATTCTGCGGTTTTTAAGGATGCCAAATACGCTGATCGAATTATTTTTTGGATATTTCATAGAGGGCACTAGTTATGCTTATTCCTATTACATTTTAAGTTCTAATTTTTTTAAGGTTAGGTTTTTTACCATTCGGGCTCCAATTTCTGATATACAATTTTATTTTCTAAAAATAGTGTATTCTTGTTAGAACTTCCTAATGTAGACGGTTTTCGAGAAAAAAACGCTTTTCATTAAACTCTTAATATTACGGTGTATAAAATAAGTGACTTTTCTGAAAGTAGGCTTATGTCAAAACTTATTGACGGATGTGTCATAAACAACGCATACATTTTCAGTAATATTTTAAACTTTAATTAACTTTATACCAAAATTCTTGTGATTTTTAATGATTGTAGATAGTAATGACTAATACTAGTCACAAAAATGTTGATATAAAGTTGTTTATGAGACATCCAGTAATAAGTTTTGACATAAGCCTACTTTGAGAAAAGTCACTTATTTTATGCACCGTAATATTGTAAGAGTTTAATTAAAAGCCTTTTTTCTCGAAAACCATTCACATTAGGAAGTTCTAACAAGAGTACATTAGTTTTAGAAAATTAAATTGTACATTAGAAATTGGAGCCCGAATGGTAAAAACACTAGCCTTAAAAAATTAGAACTTAAAATGTAATAGGAATGTAACATAACTAGCGCCCTCTATGAAATATCCAAAAAATAATTAGACCTGCGTATTTGGCATAATTATGGGAGGTCTTACTGAAACACCCTGTATAGATATAGGAATAAAGAGCTTTTTACGTTCAAACGTTGAGAGGGAAGTAAGGGAGAGTTATTTTTCCCTATAAGTATGGAGAAAGTTACAAAATTTAAAAAATGTACACATTTACTATAGAATAAACATTTTACTGGATGACTGCTTGCCCTTTTCCTTCGATTGCAAAGAATAAAAGGTCATTTAAAAATCTGTTTTAGATAGCTTAATTTATTTCAAATAAATTTAACATTTTATTTTTTTTCATAAATATAATAGTGCCAGTTTTCTTGTGTAATGGTGGGTGGTTGTCATACCATTATCCCCACAACTATTATTATTTACTAGCATTATTGAATCACATAGGGTAATTCAAAATTCAATGCTTCAATGCACGAAATCTTTGATAATGGTGAGAAGTGGTCATTTCCAATATTTATTATAATAATATTTAATGGTTTTCCATATATAGTTAAGACTGTTTGTAATTTATTTCCGTTTATTTTAATGTATTTTTATTGTAATAAAAGCTCTCCCACGAGGAAAAATCCTTTGTATCAGGTGTCCCAAAATTCATGCAAGATTTGAATTTTGTGCCATTTGTCGCAACGAAAAAAAAGAATCAAGTCAAGTTGTTGAACACAAAACATTGAAGCACCTCCCGAGAGTGTTGCTGAGAGTGCAAGAGCATCACTTCGGTAACGTGGTCAAGAATTGGACATTTAGAGCAGCACTCTACAGCGTATTCTCACGAAAGATTTGCATCTTCAATTATGTTCAATTGACTCAAGAACTGAAGCCTACCGACCACGCAAAATGAATAGAAGCTGGCTGAATGGATTATGGAACAACTCTGATTTTTTGAACAAAATCATCTTCAGCGTACTACGTAAAACTACAAATTTTCAAAACAATCGGTCCAAACATACTTAAAATATAGATAAAAAAGGAATATATTTTTTCAACTTATCAACCCTGTAGAATGAAAAGGAGCAATAATTGGTTAAGGCACGTTTGGCTCGATCACTATATTTTGACGTTAACAATATGCCATTAAGCTGTGCACCATTATTAATGACTCGCCCTGTAGATACAAGGTTAAGCAGAATGAAAATTAAACTAATTATTATTACTTAAAATTATTAAAATTAAGAGAAGAAAAATTAACAAAACTACTTAATTACTAGCAATAGTGCAGTTAGATATTCTTTGAAATATATTTCTACATAATTGAATAAATTTGAAACATTTTAACAGAAAAAATAGTGTGAAAATGAATTATTATGATAAAATTATTATGCATTATATTTTTTATATTAGTGTTTATGTCTCATAAATAATGTGACGATAATGAATTCAAAATTATATCTAAACTGTTGAAAAAAATATATCGACACAGTCAAAAAAAAACTGTTGAAGGAAATATCTCAATAGCCAACAGCTATTATCGATACCGATCATAAGACTACCTACGTATGTCACACAGTTTTAAATTTTGCATTTTCCTCATGCTGTACCTATGTCCAGAGAATTATACCTAATAATATGAAATATATGAAGAAAATGATTTTTGAAAAAACTATTTATTTAAAGTTAAAAATTAAAGAAGGATTTAATTATAAATTTGAAAAAAACTGTTTCGTAACTTTAACATTCAGTACAAATTGAGTTTTACTGTAAACGTACCTGGTAATTGTTATGAATATGGATTATTTACATTTTGTTTTGTTTTTTTAGATGCTATCAACTGGAGGTATAACAATCCTCAGTTATATTCTCGTACACTTTTTTTAATTTTAATTATTTTCTTTAAAATTCCAATTACTGTTTCCTGTACAACAGTGCTGTACATAAAGCGATGTAATAGCTTCATTTCAACTGTGAAAATTATATAGAAGCGATCTGTTTAGCTTTCCCCAAAACTGCTCAGTGCGATTTCATCCATGATAATTCTTCACTACTCCGTGCAATTATTTACGCATTTATTTTATCTCCCTTCATCAACCCCAGGGCGGTGAACACATACAGTATTTGTTTCAAACGATAATGCAATGCAGGCGGTAATAGGGGAATACAAAGGCTATTTCAGATAACAATGGGGTTGCATTATGTTTTCGGTTTAAGTTTTAATTTGATCTGGGAGATAAGGGGTAAATTAATAAAAGTTTAAATGCTGCTGAAGGTAAACTATTTTTCCAATAACGATATCCACGATTGTTCAGTTATTTAAAACGTGATATAAAAAACCTGTTTCAAAGTAATATTTCATTTGAAACGAATAAACTACTTTTATTAGGCAGATGAGAGCGTTTTATATTGCTGAATTTAAACGTAATAAAATTTGATAGTTTATCTACTACATAATTGACTTTATTCGTAAATTTTCTGAAGATCTTTTCCATGAGTGAAATTCTGTATAAAATGTTATATAAATATTATTTATGCCCGTTTGCACCGTAGTGTTTAACCCAGAATTAAGTCTGAACTTGTATTAAAATATAACATTTTGTTTGCACCGTTTCAAATTTATGGATTAATCTAGGATTAATTTAAACCCTCAAATTTAACCGCTTAAACTTGGATTAATGAGAAAACATAAATTGACACTTACTACTTACGTACTTACGTACTTAGCTGCTAGTTATAATTTTTTTAAATAGGTATTTCTTCCTTTTCCCTGTGAATGAGTGAGTGGTGTTAAGACATCATTGAGAACTTTGAAATGGATTCAGATTCTGACTTTGATGTATTGAATGATTTTGATATACACGAAATTATAGACTGGATTTACCAGACAAATATACAGGGTGTTGCATCACGAGAGGGACATGGCTTAATGGGAGATAGAGGACATCTAGGATAACTTCTTGGCCATTCTTTATTGAGATACAGGGTGATTTATGATTTTTGGTCAAAACTGTTTTATGTCATAACTTTGGTGGGGAATGGAATAATGGGTTCATATTTGGTAGGATTAATGCACACACGATACTTCATGTATTCATGTATGACAGCAAAAAAAATCCAGATCTGGACAGCAAAAATTGTTAATTTTTTGTGCAAGTCTAGAAAACAACACTCTGTATATATTTTTTTGAAATTCTGATACGATATTCGGAAAGTACATAAAAAAGTGATCTTAAAGACGTGTTTCTTTTTAATGTTACACTTTAGTGGTTATTTAAATAAGCTCTTGAATATACGAGACTACGGCTTCTAAAACTAAATTACGTAAAAGACACATGATAAAAATGGTTTTGCAACTAAAATTAGCGAAGGCTTAATTGAAGGTAGATGTTATAAATAAGCATGCATATTTTAAACCTCATTTTCTTTAAATAATGTGTATTCCAGGTCCGGACTGCAAAATTTTTATTTTTTTTTGTAACTCTAGAAAACATCGCCCTGTATGTATTTTTTTGGTATTCCCATACGATTATCGAAAAGAACATAAAAAAGTAATCTCAGCGACATGTCTCTTTTTCTTGTTACACTTTGATTATTTAAAATCGCATGATAAAAACACATGACAAAAAATAAATTATAATCCGTCGATTTCGATTGCCATCGATACGTCGAGCAATTGGAAACTTGGGTAAACGAGTATGAAAATGTATCGAAGTTGAGGAGGCCACTTTGAAAATTTGCTATAAAATTAATTTGCCATTGTAAAGTACATTTAGACACCTATTATTTTCTTTGTGTTTTATTGTTATTTGTTTTCCGTGTTTTATTAAATAGTCATTGTTCCCATTTGCTTTTTTATTTCTATTTTTTAGAAATCCTATTTACTAAAAGAAATAAACTACTATTTTGATCATGTATCTTTTACTTACTCATGTAATGTGTTTCTTACTTACTCGTAATTTCATTTTAAAAGCCTTGTTACCGTACATTGAATAGCGTAGTAATCATCAAATTGTAACAAGAAAAAAAGACATGTCACTGAGATTACTTTTTTATGTTCTTTTCGATAATCGTATGAGAATACCAAATAAATACATACTGGGCGATATTATTTAAAGAAAATGAGGTTTAAAATATGCATGCTTATTTACAAAATCTACCCTCAAATAATCCTTCGCTAATTTTAGTTGCAAAACCATTTTTATCATGTGTCCTTTACGTAATTTAGTTTTAGAAGCCGTAGTCTCGTATATAGCCTATTTAAATAACCACCAAAGTGTAAAAAAAAGAAAGACGTCTTTAAGATAACTTTTTTATGCTCTTTCCGAATATCGTATCGGAATTTCAAAAAAATACATACAGGCTTGCACAAAAAATTAACAATTTTTGCAGTCCGGACCTAGATTTTTTTGCTAACATGATACATGAAGTATCGTGAGTGCATTAACCCTACCAAAGTTATGACATAAAGCAGTTTTGACCAAAAATCATAAATCACCCTGTATCTCAATAAAGAATGGCCAAGAAGTTATTTCTATAGGCGATCCTAGTTACACTAGATGTCCTCTATCTAACATTAAGCCATGTCCCTCTCGTGATGCAACACCCTGTATATTAGAAATGATCTATCTCATAATGTAGACAATATGACTTTTTTCCGCAGATTTAGGTTGACAAACGAGACCACATTACATCTGCTAAGTTTAATTGAAGAGCAGTTGGAATATCCAAGTGACATGTAAGTTTTATGAACACGTCGGCATGAACAGGACGCAACTGGCAATCAGAATTTTGGAGTTATAAAAAGCTTTTATTCTTAATATGATTTGAGATGGACATATCAACAGTGTCCAAAATAATTGTACGAGAATCAATTGCAATAGCTCCGCCTTATTAAATCTTTTATCACAATAAAGTAGATTAGGGTATTACGTTCGTTGAGAATTTGATTTTGACATATTTTTTTCCGAACATAACTGGACATAAGTTAGCAGCATAATAAAATCCCTAAACAGTATTCTTAAATTTAATTTAACCTACAATCGGCAGTAAGTGGTGCAAAAGCTGATTATTAAAACCTAGTTTTAAAATTAAACCAGTTCAGTTGAACTTGGCTTAAATTCTAAACGGTGCAAACGTGCATTAATAATTATTTTGTTTATATCACTTCATTATAATTCCTCAAAACAATGGGTATTCCTATATTCCGTTGTGGATTTGATGATATTGTTGCTAACAAATTTGAAATTAGGAATTTCCGTTACAAATACGTTTTCAATTATATCACGTCCTAGGTTGACAGTGTCATCAACGGGCAATAAAGGTTTCAAATATGGAACACCGTTTTTTTTATTAGAAATAATAAGGAAAAAAGAATGAAAGATAATTTAAGCAATTTTTACAAAAATAAGGCTTTACTTTCAATAAGTGCATAATAAAAAGAGCTCTCACTAAAGTACTTAACAATGTTAATTTTGTAAAAGTCGCACCGATAAACGTCATTTTCAGCCCCTGCATATTCCTCTTTTGGCATAAGGCACAAAACCCAAATTTCCCCACAGTTATCTCCCGAGAATTGTCCCTCACAAAAATACAAATAGCATCCTGGTTAGGGTTTCATCCTGTGAATGTTTCTTCATCGGTAGAATCATGTTTAGATCTACACTACAAGAAAAATTGTACTTCTAGTACTCAATTTCACTAAATAATGAATTAATTTTTGTCCACACCCGATTGAGTGAAATTTTCCTTTCTTAGTATCAATACAGCTAAAATTTTATCTGTGAAACTATCAGTTTTAGTTCAAATATTATCAAAAATGTGTAAAATTATCAAAATACCTAATATTCACTCAATGGGTTCACTCGGAAACTTTTTGCTTTCACTCAGACCGATTTTTTACAGTGATGAAGGTGGAAGGGTTATTTGGATTATTTGAGATATCTTTCACAATTTTTTTAGCCTGCGTGACTTGACTTTTAATTGGATGAGCTTCAATGTTAAGTTTCGTTTAACTTCAGCTTTTATTTGCCCTATTTTCTTGAGCTTTGCTTTGTGAGGCGTTGACATCAAAATTTTTGTTTTTCTCCACTTTCTTCCTCTGCCTTCCATTTTCTTAACTAACTTCAGAGCTGGCATGTTTTTTTCAGGGCAGACTGAAAGCAATAAAAGTATGAAGTGAATCCACCTAATGAAATTATTGAGTACATTTTCACTCAATATTGAGCACTTTGATAATTTTACTCATTTGTGATAATATTTGAACTAAAATTGACTACATTCACCCCATTCTATGGTTATCGTGCGTTGTCTTTGTCTATTTCCATCGTCCCTATTAGGTCATCTCGAAGCGTGGTGTACGGGGTGTAATGCTGCTAGAAGTGTTCGTTTATGCGGTTATTTTGGTGAAAATTGTGTTTGAATGCAGTGGCTTGATTACAACTATTAAAAACAATAATATATTGAGTCTCGATTAATATTTGGTTAAATAAACGGATCGTTAAATTGTTACCTATACTTACTTACGTATCTGTAACGTTTCATAGTATAAAATTAGAGAAATAGTTAACTCTTAATTGTTTTTGCATACTCAGAATAGAATCAAAAGTCACTCACTTGATAGTTAGCAGTAACTTGGATTTGAGTAAAATTCACTCACTTCTGTTGCAATAATTTCACTCATGAAATTTTAGTTGTACTCATACTAATACTAATAGAGTGAAAATTTCGCTCAATCAGATGTGGACAGATATTGAAACATTATTGAGTAAAATAGAGTGAATTTAAGTAAAAAAAATTACAGTGTAGGATTATCTATTACGTTTGTCAATGTCTCATCTTCATATTCTTTTTTCTTTTTAATTAACTTGTAGAGTCAATTTCCTCTCGAAAGATATCTCTATATCTCTTCCAACTGGCTTGTTATTACGAAACATTTAACGGCTCATTTTTCCCAACTGGGTCTTAAAGAATGCCTTTCCAAATTGCTCGCTAATAATTGTGTAAAAACAAAGTTTTTGAAGGTTAAGTTGTAATTTTATTACTGTTAAACATAAAAGTTTGTAAAAAATATAGAAAATTTTGTACAATATCTAATGATGAAGTTAATTTTAATGCTATAAGTCCCTTAAGTGAAGTGATTAACAGTAGATATATTCTAATTTTAAGTTGTAACACTTACTGGCATTGCCGATACATGCAAAAAAGACGAGTTTCATAAAATAAGCGTTTCATAAAATAAGCGTTGGTGATATGGATTATTCTGATAATAGTGAAAATTCCATCGTCAAACGACACAAACATTGGAAATCACAATAATTGTAGTGAGGTTTACCTGGTGTAGTCACTCTAGGAGTGCCATGATCATTAAATTATTCATAATCACTGAATTACTTGTGTGTTTTCTACATTGTGAAAGGTTTAGATCGCCCAGCGTCTGATTTAGCAATGGAAATGTTCCCATAATTAGTTATCAACAGTGTCTACGAAGAAATTTGATCAGCTGCCGAATGACTGGTAGCTAACTAATCTAAAGTGCCATGAGTACCATACAACTCGATTTCTTCAAAAGTAAAGACTAGAGCTTTTCATTTACCATTTTTATTAGTCCTTGTAAAAATGAAAATAAATGGTTCTTACTAACTTGTGTTTAAAAATGTTGATATCTCTGGTTTTACCGGCTCAGCATACTCAGTAATATTAGTCCAGGCGATAGAGCATTCGAGGCGTCTGTATTTGAAGTAATCTAATTTGTTGTACAGAAAAATCCAAAAATAGATTGCAAAAATGTCCCGTTTTTCGACATATTTTTCCCTGTAACATTGAAAGTAAGCCCTACGTCAAAAAAAGTTCTTTATATTTTGTTTGATCATCTATGAGGCTTTGTACTACTTTTGCTTGCTAAGGTAGAAGATTATACTATAGTTACCGTAATAAGAAAATAATTCCTGCAATAACAAAAAACTTTTTAACCAGTAGTAGGCACTTTTTGTGAAATGTTGTTTATTATGTCAGCAGCGTAACATTTCTGGAACCTATTTAATTTTGTAGGGGTTAATCAATTTCTACTTATGGCTAGAAGATATTTCCCTCACCTTTTAATTGAAATAGTGAAATAAAAGCGTGCAATGAAAACTTTTATATCACCGACTCATAGAAAAGTCAATCTTTTAAACTAAAAATTAAGTAAAACATGGTCATAAAATAAAATGTTTTAAATATGTTGCTAGGAAGTTATTCATTTTTAAGTCCGCTTTATTTTATTTTAAAAGCTTCGCTTTGCAACCTTGGAAAGTAAGTGCAAGCTGGAGATGTTTTGAATTAGAAAACTATACCAAAATATGTATTTAGCTTTTCAAATATGCAGCTCCTGGCAGACAGTTCGTGAATACACGAAAGAGAAACAAAACACGCACGCTATCGAATCGCTATCGCATCGTAACTTTATAAATAAATTCAGAAATGATGCTTTGTTTTGCGACTGGTGTCGTGCAATACATATTCCATATAGTGGAAATACCCGGCGATAACAGATTATTTGCCCTGTACATTCTTGAAACGCGGTAAGGAGATTGTGATACTAGGATTCATAAAATATGCTCTGTGTTTGTCAGTTCTCTACTATCTTTGAGTTTTTATGCTTTCCTTGAGAAACGCTAATGTGGGCAGAGTTCCCCGTGGACTTTTATATTAAACGGCTATAAAAGTTCTTAACACGTACACATCAAAGCCCGTTTAAGGTTATTTACGTTGTACACAATTTAAATGCGAATTTGCCGGGCTTTTTAAGAGCATTTCGCCTTTAATAGTACAATTATAAAGATTGTTTTTTCTCCTACTTTTTTATTCCGTTCTTCTCAACTGTAATAAACAGACAGAAAACCTGCAAACGCTTTCTCTATTTGTGGCACAAATAAAGGGGAAGTAACTTTAACAAGTATACACATTTCATTCAACTTTTAAGCAGTGCAATTTATGACTTGGATAATAGTAAATTACATAATAAGTGTTATAACCAGGTTTTTACGTACGAGACGTGTTTTACAGCACGAGAAGATTGCAAAGATGAGTTTTGCAATCAATCCAGTGCAATAAAAAACTAGTTACCACAAGTATTTTGTATAATACTTTATCTGCAATTTTGTATTCAATGACAACTGTCTCTCTGTCATTAACATGTCCAATCTAATCCAATCTTTACAGATTTTACTTTTAGTCCCAGTATTACAGAGAAGTGCTTACAGAAATTAGTACCCGGAAAAAAATTTTAAATTGAGTTTCTTGAAAAATAATGGAGAGAATGAGCAGTTGCAGAACACAGGACAGATACTTACAGCAATACCAAAATTCTAGGGAATGGACTTTATTCAAGGATCTACGGAGAAGCAATAGAAATCCAGAAGAACCAAAATAATTTCAACCGCGACAAGGATTTAGAATACTTGGGATTTGGAGGAGGCCCAACGGACAAATTCCACTACAATTAATATAAATGTCTGCCAGTGGACTGTATCTCCAATATCAGAGTTTCTTCTGTAGAAGATAAGGATATTTATCTCAAAATGTGACAAAAAGACCAGACATTTTGACATTGACAACAACTTCCAATGCTTACAAACCGAGGTAAAATCCCAACAGTTTTTTTTTTTTTTTCTTTAGAATAGTCCATAAGTTAATATGCTTATACAAAGGCTGCATTTCAAAGACTTAAATAAACAATTTTCCCCAAACTTTGAGAATCTTAAAAATTATACAAAAAGCAGCTTAGAATGTTTTATAATAATAAACATACCAAAAGATATGGAACATAACATTCGTCACTACCAAGGTTTGCATGAAAAAACCCAAAGCGATTTCAAAAGATTTTTAAGAACATGTGACATCCTAGTGACTGGTATGATATAGAATTTAAAAGTTCTATGAGTGTTTTAAGTTATCGCTTTTGGTGTCGTCCAAAAATCTTTTTATCACATTTATAAACCAATTTCAAGCCCCTAGTTTTGTTTCATGAAGCTTTTCTTTAAATAGACAATCATTAATAGGTTTTCATATTTGAGATCCAATAAAGACGTGCAGTTTTGCGTTACATAATTGAGGAAAGACTGTTTGTAGATACTGTTCATAGCTTTTACCAAGGTTTTTATAATTCCCAGTTTTATGAGAATGTACTTATGTAGTTCTTTTTACAAAATATTCTTTTGTAACTTAACTTTAAAAATAATCTAACTAAATTGTACATAAACGCAGGCATCATGACAGATTTTGAAAAACTGTTCTATGATGTTCGGAAGTATTTACTACTTCCAAAAAATATCTTATTTCTGTAGAAAATAAAAGGTTTAGTAGAAAAATATTGAGATTTTAATTTTTAGTCTAAAATTCCCGCAAAAATGGTTGGCGCTTTCATAGCATCTACGTGACGTCACATCTATGTTTGTCAACAGTAAACATAAGGTGCTATTATTTTGTGTTGCAAGGTTCATTAGTTAAATAAAAATACAAAGTTACCATAATAACGAGCGTTCAAATAAAAACGTGGTCGAAGTTGGCTCTGACACATTGGACGTAGGGAGTAGCTTATAGCGACCAACTTAACCTAATTTCTCAACGAGCTGTATAGCAGCTGTCAGTTTCAATAACGTTAATGACTATATAACTTTATTTTAAAGAATAATCGTGATAACAATAACAAACAATTAAAGGAGCTGCGGAAAGTGTCCCCCTCCTTGTTATAACAATAAATTAAAGCAGCTGCTGAAAGTGTCCCCCTCCTTGTTCCAAGCACTTTTCACACCTGTTCCTCAAAGAATTAAAGACATTTTCTAAGATGCTCGGGGTATTGTTAATTTCACGAATCTTGTCTATAAGTCGAGCCTGCAGATGGTTTAAATCAGGAATAGGCAGTTCAAAAATAGTGTTTTTAAGGTAAGGCCACAAAAAGAAATCACACGGCGTAATATCACATGACCTCGGTGGAAATTCATGTTCAGCATTGAGACTTATTAGTCGATTTTGGAAAACTTCCCTCAACATATTCATCGTCTCGCCTGCCGTATGTGCCCTTGCGCCATCTTGTTGAAAGTAAAAGTTTGTAATTTCGTTTTCTTCCAGCTGGTTAACAAAAGGAGCGATAATTTCTTCTCTATACCTTTGCGCAGTAAGAGTACCATTAAAAAAAATAGGTCCATAAATCCTCCTTCGATTGAGAGCACACCAAACTCCAATTTTTTGAGCGTGTAGAGGGCCCTCGACAAAAAAGTTATCTGGTTTTTCAGAAGACCACATTCTCATATTCTGTGAGTTTACGTAACCACTTAAATGAAACCAGGCTTCATCAGAAAAAAAGGTGATATTATGAAGTTCACCGTAGTTGTTTAAAAACCATTCACAAAATACAGCCCGTCGCGGAAAATCAACTTCATGAAGTTCTTGCTGACAAGTTAAACGATAGGAGAACAAACGCAAATCTTTTTTTAACACTGTGTGGCAGGTACCGACTGATACTCCCACCATTTGTGATAAAACACGTACAGAAGTTCTTGGCGCATTTTCCATTATTTGTTGGACATTTTCTTTTAATTCTTCAGTCCGCTTTTTAGGTCGGCCGCTTCCTTCTTTTCTTGTTACACTGCCCGTTTCACGAAAAACATTAACACAACGCTGAACTGCACTTTGAAAAATTTTGTACTCAACAACGCCGGGAAATTGATTTTGAAATTCTATGAAACATTCCTCAATAGAATACTTCCATATTCCATCAATCTTGCGTCCATTTCTAAAGTAGGACTCTATGATAAACACTTTTTGTTCTTGAGAAAACACCATTTTAAACGCTTTTTAAAACGAAAATATTCAAATTGATAGCGGCGATATAGCGCTTTGACAGATGACGTTTAAGTTCATTTGCTATACGCTACGCCCTACGTCCAAATTTTCAGAACCAACTTGACCACGTTTTTATTTGAACGCTCGTTACTATATGCATTTTATTTACCCTCAAATTCTACTTTGGTATAATAATGGATACACATTATTTTTCCATGAAGAGATTAAAACATTAAGATTTAAAACATAGTTGTCATCAAATGTAACATTCATTACTTCTATATTTTTATTTGTACTGTAGTTGCAATCAGCTACACAGAAGTAGCCCTTTTGAAGTCCTGTTAAATACATTTGTAACTGCATCTGGATATAAAAATTCCCGGGTCAGTTTTCCTTTTTTCACATAATTTTTAAACGTCTTCATACTCATGGTACACTTAATTTCATTAATACTGTCTTCACAGATTCCATCAGGCGATCCTGCTATCATGGGATAGTTTTTGCAAAGCATTAGACCACATTTTTTATATGTTTTCCCCCGTCTAGTACTTACAATTTCCCTCACTTCATCCTCCAACATTCTATCGCGTTTCATTGCCGGTGTGTCTCATATTTTTCCTCCCATTATTAACGTAACCAGAGTTGCATCATTGGTTTTGCACCGACTAAATTCAAACGCTCGTGTGGCTGTCACTCTGCCATATCTTAATTTATGCCAAAGGCAGCTGGTCTCGTCTCTTCTTCAACTTTCACGACATATTCATCAGTCAGTACGAGTCTTTTCAAAAATGTGTCGCAGGAGTTTTCTTTGTATTTCAGCACCAATTAATGTACTTACATAGAAGTTTTTACATTTCTAAAATATGCTGAAAAAAGTCCTTGTTTGATGCAGGAAATTCTCCTAGCATCAACGAATCAATTTCAATCAACAAATTTACCGTTCTGAATCCTTGTTCCATGGCCAACGTTTCCTGATTATGGGTTTAGTAAAACAAAACTAAGCAACTGATAGTTGGGAAACACAAAATATTTAAAAGAAGATAAATACTGCGGATATAGCTGAAGTACAAATGAAACAAAATGACATTTACATAGATGTGACGTAATTCGCTCTGATTGGTGTTCAACCTATCATGGCGGTTTGCTGTATTTTGTAGTTTTATTTTAGCAAAAATATTATCACTCCAGCTGATAATATAAAAATAAATACGTTTTTATAATCCATGAATAGATAAATAAATAATTTTAGTGATTCTTGTTTACTGTCATCATGCCTATGAGATAAGGCGATATAACTAATATTTTAGAGGGTTGACAGTATGCTACTATTGAGATAACCTAAGACAATTTACAATTTTTCGAAATTTTCGTAAAACTGAGGAGTAAATATGCGAACGTTATATCTGTAGACCTTCATAACAATATTGATAATTATGGGATCAAATGAAGGTTCTCAGAAATAAGACCTTTTTGTAAATAGACATTGTTCACCTACCTTACTAGATTGTTAATTAAATTCTTAACTGTTACCAATTTACCAATTTTTGTAATACCTACCTTTATTTCAATAAGAATGTAGGAATAGGGCGTAGAAATAAGGTTCTTGATTTTTCGACTAAGCCAAAGTTTCGATTTATTTTATTTTTAATACTGACGATCAATATTAAAGTTTTCTCATAGAAAAAAATGTTAATAAATGAAAAATAGTATAAATTGACTAATTTCATTACGTTATTTTAATTATGACAGTGGTTTCATCCCATTAGGTAAGATTACCACTTTTTTCCTTTTTTAATTCATTTTTTATTGCGTAGACTTGATCAACAATGTATTTAATAATTTTAATACGTATATGCTTTTTTAATTTGTTATAAATATTATGTTTTTAAATTATGTTCTACATATTATGTATTTTTACCGTTTCGTTACTATTTATAGCCCTGAAGAAGACTTAAAATTAAATAGAAACGATGGCCTAATCAGAAAATCAAGAATCTTATTTTCCATGGCCTATTTTGATTATACAATCTGAAAATACTTTCGAAGGGCACGAAAATTCGATACCTTTATTTTGACGTTTTCTAGATCATTCAAGGCTACAATCGATTTGGTTCGAGATATATTTCGAATGCTGAACACAAAAATTAAATTACATACAAAGTGGGTATTTTGAGATCAAACATGAAACTTGATACGTCCGGGAAAGGGAAGTTATTATTAATACTGTTGTTTTGTTTGTTTTGTTTTCTCCGAAGGCATATCTAAAATTTCAAAATTAAGTTCCCGTCAATGTTACAATGTTAAAACCATTACTAAAAGTGATTACAAAAATAGCACACAATTACACTGTTTATTATTACTTAATAATAATTAATAGGTATGTATAAAAGAATAAAATAAATATTTAAACATACCTAGTTAATTCTTTATTCTTCTGTAAGTACTTCGAGTGTTATAATTTTGAACCTTTTAAATATTACATACAATTTACGTAAACACATAGGTAATGAAAAACTGCATTTTTCGTAGAACCAAAGTTGAGGAATCTTGAAAAGCTACTCTTCTCTCACACAAATTGCGTTCCTGGCATAAAGGCGTATAAAAAGGAAATGAAAAAAAGCGTTTCTTCGCTTCAAGTTAATACAAATCTAACAAGGGTCAGATCAGACAAGTCATTTTATATGTTGACGCGTAGCTTCGCAAACAAATACAAAAGTTGGATAGCGACAAAAACGATAAGAAAACTGCCCGCCCTTGGCTAATAAAAATTACATGTCATCTCCGCTACACGAGACATAAAATTTGACATGGACACGCTCATAAATATCTTATCTCCGGCAAATTCCCATAAAAAATGCGCATGGGAGAAGTCGAAAGACAATTTTCAGTTCTTAATAAATCCTCCTTAGCGCCCCTCTGTGTAAAGTTCGCGCTTGACCCCTGCTATATTTCTCGTGTACGTTCTGCTGATGGTATCTCATCCTCGTAAATTATAATTTGCCCTTGAATTTCCTATGAGGCTTTAGATAACAGGATTTGGAAATATATTGGGTGATAATATAATAAGGTGCAAAAATTGAACCAATACAAATATACTCATTACCAAAATGGTTCAAAAAAAAATATTAGTATACTGATATCAGTATTATAATATCAGAAAGTATTTAGTCACTTTTTAACATAATTCAATGAAACATGGCACAGGAGAGATTTTCAAACACCTAAATATGGAAAAGTTTATTTCTTACCTAAAATACGTGCTAAAAACGTCTTAAAGAGTTTGTTTTTTGTTATATCTTTTTTTGTTAGAGATTTTTAATAAATAATAAATTTAGAATGTCAACATTTAAATAAATGTTAACGTTTTCCATTCAATAACAATAAATAATACTCAATTAAACATTCACTGTATGTGTTAAATTCGCAAAACTAAAAATTTCACAGCCATCCTCGCAAGAAATTATGCGATATCCATTGACTACACGAAGAACAGTAAATACTTAAAAACCAGAAGGGATAGGCAACCATTATACCATTCGAAAGAGAACAAAATTGTTCATCAGGTAGCGCAAAAATATAGTGTTCCATTAAAAAAAAATAAGTTAAGATAGTTTAAAATTGACTAAATTCGACATTAAATTTCTACCACCCTGTATGAAATCAAGTCATTTTGGAATTATGGCAGCTTAGAGTTTTAGTTATGTTCCCTATAAATTGTATCGCTCTAGCTTTATTATTGTAGAATACACATCTGTTTGAATTAGGCAGTGATTTTTTAATTTTTTTTGAAAAAAAAATTAAATATATCAAAAACTTTAAGACTAGGAAACATTTATGAAAGTTCACCTAAATATTGCAATAATATACAAGGGTGTTTTCACCCATAATTCCATAAAATAATGTGACAAACAAACTGATGCGCTTTTTTGGAAAATATTATCGTGATTTAACTAGCAGTTTAAAAAAAATTTTTACGAATTTGACGAATAACTTAATTTTATTTGAATATCACCAGGGAGTTGCGTTAGCCAATCACGTGCCTGCGCGCCAGAGAAAGATACCCGAACTATCTCTTCTCTCTGTCACTCGTCTACACTGTCGCCGTAAGCGTGCTTCCTCCTATACGGAATATGCTCTAAGAATTTGCTAGACTATGTGTTAATTGTGCCGTCTGCTGATAGGAAGCTCAACTAAAAACATATACCACTGTCATTCTCCTTTTATTTACTAATTAAGAGGCAGAGGGAACTTACACAAGTAAAAAGTTTTCTGTAATAACATGTTTGCAGTCTAGCATGTCATAAGTCAATAACAATGACGTAATGACGATTCGAATAATTTTTTTTAAATCCAATAGAAATTTGTGTAAGAAATTGCTAGCGAAATTGTTGATACAATTTGAATTTGTATGTAACTTTCAACGTGGATTAGCAGTCAGTAATAAAACACTACACAGTTTTCTGATGCAATTGATTCGGGGATATTTCATTTTAATTAACATCACTTGTTTCGAGGAACAATCATGTTCACAGTAACAAGACGTACATTTTTAATACAGCTTTAAGTTTTCTGCATTAAAAAGGAATTCCCAACCTGGACATAAAATATAATCATCAATTATTACAATCTATAAAATTGGGATGTATTCTTGCATTCATTTTGGAATCAATAATTGTAATGATTTATCTTCAATCAAGTACCTACCTAATTATTATTTTCAGTGAGATTACGATGCTAGAAAAAATAGCCAGTTCTTACAATCTGTGGTACGTTACTTAGTCACAAAAATACAAGTTAGGAATCATATTTTTAATACAATGTTTCTCTTTTTACTAACCATCAACAATTTAATTTGTTTATAACGTAATCTTTTGAAAAGCTGTTTTTTTTTTAATGAAATACTGCAATAAAAGCATTTACGAACAATATATAAAATTCAGTGCGAACCGTTGAAAAAATTATATGATCTATAAATTAAGCATTTTTGTTTTACTTACATTCTTTTGTATATTTAATGTTTCAACTCAAGCCAAATCACTTATTGCGGTCTTGAAATAACTTTAACTGTTCTATTTACCCATCATTCCACTTCCACCATGCCTTTTGTTAAGTATATCTTTTACGATGGCAAACTGAATCGCCTAATCTGAAAAAATATCTGTCTACACTTATTGTATTGAAACGTATGCTGCTGACAAGACAAACAGACAAAGGGAAGAAAAACAGAAAGAATAAAACATATCCAGATCGAATCCTGAAATGTTTTTATTCTGCAAAGGATTCCATTGATACCTTTGGATTTTTTGTTTTATATATAACAAATAGAATGTTTGCTTTTCAATAGAAGCAATTGGACTATATCGAGAAACAACGAGATGCATTTCGGGATGACACTTTACCGGGAAAAGAAACGAATAATATATTAGAATCGATGTCTTTTTCACAATAAAAATCGTGGTGCTTTGAAAATCATTTGATGTGGTAAAATATTTGACTGTAAGATTTTGTAGTTATTTGATGAAATTAACGACTGAAATAAACATCCAACAGATCTTAATACTAAATATCTAAATACCTTTTAAGAAAATATAAAGATGATGTATGTCAGTTGAT
The DNA here is from genome assembly GCF_000390285.2 of Anoplophora glabripennis. Taxonomy (NCBI): domain Eukaryota; kingdom Metazoa; phylum Arthropoda; class Insecta; order Coleoptera; family Cerambycidae; genus Anoplophora; species Anoplophora glabripennis. Next base: position 25,145 of record NW_019416985.1, on the reverse strand, counting down.
GAATGACTTGTCCTCCAACCAAAAAGATTTTTCACCATCCTTTTTATAACATAAGATACTTCCACAATAAATACATCCTAATTTTATTCATATTATAAAGGTTGCCTATTTTTTTTAGTACCTTTCCATACATGTCGGTATTTAGATGGGGCTTCACCTTTCATTACTCTTGTGTTGTAAGATATTGAAATATGGAATTTCCTTATGGATGAACGCGATAATCTAGTTCAATGGCCTTCTCATTCTTTAAATTTAAATACTTTTATTTCTGGAGATATTCAAAATATATAGCATATAACAGATAAATCAGTGACAGTAGAACAACAACTCCACGGAGTTCATATACCGGGTGATTCAGTTTGATATTCGCGGTCTCGTATCTCTTTTATTTTAACAAATTGCTATAACAAACCTTATATATTGTAATGAACCTGTTTTATTTTTGATTTTATTATGTCTGGATTTAAAGATATTTCTTTTACATATATATCAAATATCCACTCGCGGGTCCGACCGGCCGATACCCCACTCTGACAAGCCGTTGGTCACGTGGAGGTCCCACCACGACTGGTGTCAATCCGGTGGGGATTTGGGCAACAAAAGTCCTCGACATTCCCCGAAACCGACAGTTCGTATCCAGAACTCAACACCGAACAGACGTCCACCGCCAGCAAGAACTCTCCACCGAAGCCAGCCCAGAATAACCAGTGAACCTAGTAAGAATTATTTTCCTTATTATTATCCGTTCCAACCGGGTACAAGTCCGAAAAGATTTGTACACTTTAAGTGTGGAATTACTGTGGGCCCGAGAAGAATATTCTTGGTAACCCACACACAAATTCCACCGTCCGTCTCAACCCACACGACAGTGCAATCGTTGGATTCGGCGTGTTAAACCCAATCCTGACGAAGCCGTCGTGTTTACTACAGCGTTGCTTGGTGTCCCGCACCTTGATGTACGCTGGGTAATAGGGGATATGTGAACCAAGACCTAGAGGTTCGGCGTGCCCACCCAATCTCCGGGTCGTTCCATATAGTATCCGTACGCTTCTCCCTGGTCGGCGTGTATACCCATCAGACCGAGAAGCGTTGTATACAGAGAGTCCGACAACATCGGCCACCAGGACGTATAAAGCTTAAAGGCTAGTACGAATCGTAAGGCGAGATACTTCGGATCCCGTTTCACCATCCTTTCTTTCCGCCTTGCACCGCTTGGGCTTTCTTCGCTGGTTATTGCTATCGCTTACCGCTTACCGCATTCCGCTTACTAATTCCGAATAACTTGCTAGGCCATTATACCGATATTTGACCGCCCGCCTGTTTAAAATAAATCCGAAATAATTCTGAATAAATTTTGGTTTATTTTCAGAATCAGCGGGGACCAGTAAAAAACGGCTATAAATATTTTATTCAGACCGTCTAAAATCACCTTTTCCTTTGTACATAAAAACCGTCTACGATTGTAGAGTAATAAATATTTTATTTCGATCCCGTTTGCAAATATTTATTTCTTTTCTAAGGTGATAAGTAAAATGGTAAAAATCCCAGAGTCATAACTTTTTAATTTTGTCTCTTTCACACTGAATTTTGTATATAATTATTGTTAATAGACTTGTAAATAATTTCAGTCGTTTAGTAGTAAATTGACACTATATGTATTTGTAATAAGTATTAATATTTTCCCTGTGTGAATAAATATAGTAAAACTAAATAGGTTTATTTTTTTCACCGTCGAGGTAAAACGATAACATTCCGAACCAGCAAAAAACGCTGATATCGTTTTGTAGAGCTCCCGTTAAATTTCATATTTAAAATAAAACTACACTGAGAAAACTACTCTCTGCCGAACTCTCTGCCGTTTTCTCCTAAAAGAAATTCATTGACCCCTGGAATTAATTTTCTTCACTGTAGCTACCTGTGCACTTTACTCTAAACCGAGGGTAAGGGATACGTGGAGTTTCCCCCACGTCAAATTTAGGGAAACTGGCGCCCGAGATTGCAACCGAATATTTAAATTATCAACTAACGTCATCGTTTAGAGTCCAGTCCGAGGAATAGAAGACCGTTCCGAAAAATTAAATTACAGGGGGTGTACACACCATAGTTAAAAGTAATAAAATTTACACCGAACGATCCATACAGAGAGAACCGAGGGAAAGTGCGTCACAATATTTTTAAATCGCCGCTCAAACTCTATCAAATGACATTAGATCGTCTCTATGGTAACATATGTCAAAATTGCTATAGTCAACTGTTTTTTGTTCAAATGGCACACTATATATTTTTTTACAAATTCTGAAAGATATTTTTATTCTGCATTCAGCTATATAAGGAAGTCTATGGTTTTACTAGAAATATTGCTAGAAAAACAGCAAAAAAGATGAACCCTACATTCAGTAGCTTTATTCTAAAAAATGATAGCCAGCTGCGAAAACAACTGAATTTTGACATTTCTAAATAACGATTTGTCAAAATAATTGACATTTTGTACTTACCTACCTACCTAGAACTAATTATAACATGAATACTTACAGTAACCAAGAAAAACTGGATATTATTTTAATTTATGGAGCGGGCCGAAAGAACACTAAAGCTGTCAGGTATTTATACCAACATCGTTTTCTGCAGAGACAACTTCCATCCGATAAAATTTTCGTAAAGTTAGCGAGGAATTTGGCGGTAGATGGAAGTTTTCAAAAGAGAAGAAGGCCAAGAGATGAAAAACATTCGATAAAGATGTTAAATGGCCTGCTAGTTCTTCGGATCTCACTCCTATAGATTTCTTTCTTTGGCCTTACCTAAATGATATTGACGATCTTAAAAATAGAATAAGGGTAGAATGTCGGAGATTAAATGAAGAAGCACTAGAATGTGTTTGTAGAGAGGGAGCGATAAACAGAACTATTGTGTGTTTGGAAGCAAATGGAGGTCATTTTGAACATTTGAAATAAGTATTGTTTTAAATTGTTATCTTATTATAGTATTAAAAATAAAGTATGTTACTTTAAAAAACAAAGTAACTTGTTTCCGCAGCTGGCTATTATTTTTCAGAATAAAGCTACGAATAGTACAGTTCATCTTTTTTGCTATTTTTCGAGCAATATTTCTAATGAAACTATAGACTTCCTTACATAGCTGAACGCAGAAAAAAATATCTTTCAGAATTGATAAAAAATATATAGTGTGCCATTTGAACAAAAACAGTTGACTATAGCAATTTTGACATATGTTACCATGGAGACGTTCTAATAATGTCATTTGATTGAGATTGAACGGCGATTTAAAAATATATAGGGTTTGTTATAGCTATTTGTTAAAATAAAAGAGATACAAGGCCGCGAATACCAAACTGAATCACCCGGTATATCTAGTAAAGCTTAGCTAAGCTAAGATCATTCGCCAACAGAGTGTTGATTAGCATGAATTGATGAGATGGCCCACGAACGATTTAATAATTGGATAGTAGGTCGCTCTCTGCCAGTAGCTACAGGGTACTGCTTTGTGTCAGAAAGCATTAGTAGCATTGACGATTAAGATATGATTTACTTTGTGGCTTCTTATACAGGGTGTTTATTAAACTGCAAAAATTCAAGGGGTTATTCCCCGGACGATTCTAGGAATATTTTGCCCTCTGATGATTTTTGAAAAGCCGCTTTATTCCGAAGATACAGGGCGAGACAAATGTTCGACAACATTTTATTACCAAAAATTACATGTAAAGCTTCCACAAGAACTGTTGAAAATGACTACCTCCAGCTAGGATGCAAGAAATCAATATTCTCCTCATTGACTACCAAACTCTTTCAACGACACCAGGGTCATTTCTTATTGAATTACATCCAGCAATTATCCGATTTCTTAAATCTTCCACATTTTCCACTGGAGTAGTAAAAACTAATGACATTAGATGACCCCATATGAAATAATCCAAGAGATTTAAATCGGGGATCGCGCAGGTCATAAATGAGGTCCACCACGACCAATCCAGCGATCTACATACGTTACTGTTAAAAACTCACGAGCAACCAACTAAAATGCGCTTGTGCACCATCGTGCATAAATCATATTGCATTTCTTGTCAACGGTACATCCTCCAGAAACTGACATAGCGTTTGTTCCAAAAAATTGCGATATTCCTCGCCGGTAAGTCTTCCTGTTAGAAATACCGGTCCAATTAGCTAGTCAACCAAAATTTCAATCCAAACGTTCAACGAGAAATGATGTTGAAAACGATTTTCAAGTAGGTATCTCGTGTAGATTTTCTTCAACCCACGCATGGTTATTATAAAATTTTCTTATTGGATTTCTTCATCGGTAAGAAGAATCAGCTTCAGTAGTTGAGGAATTTGAACCAATGTGTGCAAAAGCTATTGACAGAATGCAATACGTGGAATACGTTGTATGTGGTATGGATATAACAAATAGTCCCTAAGAATATTCCAAACAATCCCATTACTTACATTCAAAGTATTTGCAATTTTTCCAATCTGGATCAACCTGTACCATGCCCATCACATTCTCTTCCACTGCTACCGTTCTTGAGTCATTGGCATTCCTGGACCTCCACTTCGTTTCAATGTGCCTGTTTCATGAAGACGTTGATGAATACTTTGGAAGATTTTTCTATCAGGAACATTATTACGGTCAGGAAATCGTTCAATGTACGACCGCCTAGCTTTAAATGAATTGCCATCGGCAAGTCCGTAAATGAAATGTATGTGTCAGTCATCTAGGCGTTCGTATATCGATTCATGATAGAGGATTTCCCTAACAAAAGTTTAACTGTTAAAGACACAAAATACACGGCAAACAGCCAAACGTCAATCAGTCTCAACAAGTTCGACACAGAAAATGATCAATCATGAGACGTATTCAAACTGGTTTCTTTTCAATCCTGCACTTGCCTCCTTTTTTCTTTCAAAATACATTTGTACTCGATAAACCAAGTGCGTCATACTTTTATTTCGACTACATTAATAATTTCAAAAATATCAAAATTGGTTTTGTCTAAAATTTTTCTCGCCCTGTATCTTCGGAACAAAGCGGCTTTTCAAAAATCATCAAAGGACGAAATATTCTTAAATTAGTTCAGGGAATAACCCCTTGAATTTTTGCCCGTATGTTTAATAACCACCAGGTTATACCAGCCGCCAGATATTATAAAAGATGACCCAAAAAGGTACTTTTCTTTATTTTTAATATTATTTTTCTTTATTTTTAATATTACCGTAACTGAGTTACTTATTTCTGTTCTCATTTCTAGAGAGAGCTATTTATTTTTCTGAGTCAGTACATTCAAAACTGTGGTAAATTTCATTACAATTCTCCAAACCGTCCCCCTTAAATGATCTTAACAGTATGCGACGCATCTTCGGCGGTTACAACTGATTAAATTAGCTTGTGCGGTAAGTTAGTTTTCTTCCCGAGTGTTAAATGTACGGTGGTGTGGGATTTGGGGCCCCTCTCTGGGCTATATTTCGAGTGTCCCGAACGCAGCCAGCAAAGACACAAGGCGTCGGGGCCGCCACCTTGCCAGCCTAATTGGAACTAATGGCAAGTTCGCTGTGACCGAGCCGTATACATCACCTTGCTTGGACAGGCTAACCGTAGAAACTTGCTAATTTGGGCCCCTGAGACCGCAAACCGACGATGCACTCTATGAGTTATGCGATTCTGCTATCTTACAAGGAATCCTAAATTAGGATAACGCTGCTGCGAGCATCAATCATTTAAATATTATCCTTGGGCTTATCGGGAGTTATTAATAACTCTGATTTAGTAGCAGTTCTAATTACCCATTAGGGTAATATATACAATATTAAAATATGGATTAGCTTGAAACTTCGCTTAATACAGGATGTTCCACGGAGAGGTGCACACATTTTAAGGAGATATTCGTCAAGTACAAATAAGTAAAAAAGTTCGGAATCGCAAAATTTTTGGAGTACGGGTCTTAATTTTTTTAAAAGAAAAAGCTTAGTACCTAAATTTTTTAACGGTAATATCTACAATTGAAGATTATAACTTCTGTACAGGGTGTTAATGGACTTATGGCAAAAATTTAAAGGGGTGATAAAGGAGCAAAAACTGAGTTAACTCATGTCATAAACTTGTATCAGAAGTTTAAGGTCATAGAGAAAAAAGCAAATTAAAAATGTATTTAAAACTGTTTTGGAACTGCTGAAATACATGTATTTTATCGCGACGAGTATCTACAAAAAATTCTGTAACACTTTTTACAAGTTTGTAGGCCTCTTATGAAGCCGGACTGTATTCGAAAGTCAGTTTGTAATACATTGTTGTAGTGATTGCTGTGCTGTTTTTCCGCATCGTAGCACCAGAAATATCGCACATCAGGTAAATATTTCGCATCCTGTCTGTCGGGCATTAGCTCAGTTGTACTCATTTAATATTCAACGTCAAGCGCTTACTCCAAAGGATTTTCCACTACGTCGAGGTTTTTGCGAATGCTTGCTTCAGGAGCATGCAAAAAATTCTCAAATACTTCATAGTCCACTCACTGGACTAACGAAAATCCACACGAAATACGTCGTGTTGCCTTTCAGCAACAGTTTTCAGTGAACATGTGGGCCTGTATCATTAATGACACTTTAGTAGGACCTTTTGAATTGCCTAGACGCTTAGACGGTGCTTCATATCTATAGATTTTTTGCAAAATCGCTTGCCGGAGTTATTGGAAGACGTGTCGTTAAATGTTCGGCAAAATATGTGGTTACTACATGACGGAGTCCTACCTCACTTTTTTCGAAGAGTATGCGAAGCTTGTAACACGATTCGAGAGGACGTGGCATTGTTGCAACGCGTGCAAGCGAATTGGCTACGTCGCGCTGAAACTTGTGTGCAAGCAAATGGTGGGTATATGCATCGAACATCTTCTATGAAAATCAGCAGTCCTCAAAAGGTGGCTCCTTGCAATGTTGAGTTAAGCCAGATTTTAAAATTATATTTTACTCAACACAAATCCGTGTATTTACCTCATTTTGACATAACGGACATGTGGCAAAAATATTTGACATAAGTTCATTAACACCATGTATGATGTAAGTGCTGAAAATCACAAACTGATTATTATCGCAGCATGTATACAAAGTTATATCGGTTTATCATTTACTTCGCTTTAACGTAATACAAACAAACATTACTAATGGAACAAAACTGGAAAAAAAGCAGATAATAAATAAACAGTAAAATTTTGCAAATGATTTAAGTGTTAAGAAACCTTCAAAAGATTAAAATTTAAGTACCTCCCACCATCCGGATTTTCTTCAACCAGAACTCTGCAGAACTAGCACTTTCGGAAATGAAATCGTTATAAAAATTGCGATGTGGTATGTCAAAGGAATGTAATCTGACATAGATGCTAAGTTGTCTAATTTCGCTGTCGTGGTGCGATTTTTCCAGTTCAGTTGTGCAATAAACCCTGAACTGAGGTTTCCCATGGTGCTACATTATTAGATCTTTTGCGAATAGATATCATGGAAGGGTTATCATTTGAAGTACGCGCCCAGAATGTTTGAGAAATATTCACTCCTCAGTCATTTTTTTCATGTGTACACCAATATATGTGGTTTTGTGGCAATTCTCTCGTTTATCGTTTATTCAGTGTTTATCGAGACAAAGAATTTTTTGTCTATCTCTGAGAATCTACTATATGCAACAAGATATATCATGGCTGTTAGGACCATTCTGTTCTTGTTCTAGCTATTACAGTTATCAAACCAAATGTTTGAAAACCAAATTTTTTGAAAAGCAAATATTTGTAAAGCGTAGATCATATTTGTTTTACATGTCAACAATTCATTCCATTACATCATTGTTGCTGTATTATTGTCAGTAACAAGTATGCTGAATTTGTTGTAGTAAAACATTTATCTACTGTAAAATATTTCTGTATGCGTCAGGAGAAATCTAGGATAAGACCAAAGTATCACTACTGAGTTGTTGCAATTCAACATTATCCTCTTGCACGGCTTTCCTGACACTTCTGCTTTCCGATAATGAAAATTTAATTTCCTTGAAAGATTGTGGTTTGTTGAACCTGCTTTCACTTTGATACCCCAGGTAGAGTAAGTGTCTGACATAGGCCTGCCAAATCTTAAATGCGGAAACGGTTTTTTAAATACGTCAGCATAAAATCGGAAGTTAACGGGAATACCTAGATATGGCTCCTGGAAAACTAAAAAAATAGTCCGTAATCACGATTAGAGTTGCAATTTTTTATATAAGGAAAGAACTACAAAGTTAAATAAAACTATAATTTAATGAATTAAATTTACTAATGTCAAAAAAGTCATAGTCACTCAGTGATGTTACAGAAAACCCCCAACTGTCAGTGGTAACGGACAGCTCTTTCGGCTGATGAACTGCAGTGGGCCCAGCAATGATGATGGTTGCAGGAATTGGAGGAACTCAACCAACTCTCACGATGACAACTCCCAGTATGATTACGAATATTGAATGTTCAGTTGACCTATGATGTTTCCATGAAAATAGTCAGGGACCAGATCACAATGAACAATAGTTATTTACACCATAAAGGAGGTAAGTATTATTTACCAGTCGAGGACGATTTTGCGCCTGAGCGGAGCGAGGGCTGGCAATAGAATCCGAGACTGGTAAATTATACTTAACTGCTGCGTGGTGTATAACGTTTTAACTGCTCCCGCAGTTCTTATGGTTCATGAAATAAAGATTAGGTTTTATTTTTTGACATTTCTTAATCAAATCATTTTGACATTATTCGAAATCTTGCAATGTCGCCTTGGTTGTTTGGATTTTGTCATAATTATCTATGGTGTTTATAAACAAAGCTACATAAAAGTTGCAATTTTGCTGGTTTTGAATTATTATTTCTATATGTGATTTTCAAATAGAATGTGCAGCAAATGCTACCTGCGAATTTTTATTGCCCGAGAAGTCAAAAGTGCGCTACGGACGAGCATATATAAATTTCAAAGAATGGTGCGAGAACAAAAATACTAGTGTTTCTGAAATATCACTGCTATCATATTTTATAGAAAAATCAAGAACATTAAAGTCACCAACGAGTTTGTGGAGTGAATACTCAATGATTAAGTCATCTATTTTCATAGAGGAGAACATGGATATACCAAAATACCCCAAGCTGAGAGCATTTTTGAAACGTAAGAATGACGTCTTCTAAAAAGTCAAACGTTTTTACAAGAGAACAAGTCAACGATGTTTTCGTTCAGGCACCCGATAACACATATTTGCTAATGAAAGTAATGACGGTCTTAGGCATTGCAGGAGCATGCCGTTCTGATGAATCATGCAAACTTACTTTGGACAATGTCAATTTCAAACATTTCGATGACATTATTCCAGATTCTAATGGTATGTCACGTACGTGTACCATTACTTCTCGTCTGGGTTCTGTTTCTATCTTAGAAATTCTCAAGAAATATATCAAGATTATATTGGAAATTGAAACTGTAATTTCACGCTTTTTTATGCGCTATCAAGCAGGTACATGTTACAACCAATCAGTCGGCATTACCCGTTCTATGATTGCTAATAAATTTGCACAGTTTTAGAAACTAGAACATCCTGAAACATATACAATTATACAGGCCATTCATTCCGAAGAACATCGGCCACGTTACTGGCTAATACAGGAGTTGATGTATTAGCAATCAAGAGACATGGTCCAGCTTCAATTGCAGAAAGTTATGTTGGTGACATTTTAAGTAATAAAAATGAAATAGCCAATAGGATTCTTTACAATGACATTTCAACTCCAGGTTCTCATAGTACGTCGCATCATGTTGTTTTAGTGGATCACTCAGTTAATATTGAACCTCTGGTGACTGAAATGGGGCGGTCAAAAACGCTTGAGGCATAGTTATCCAGATTTTATAAATGTTACTAAATGTAGTAACTGTATAATTACTATAAATACTCATCAAATATTTCTATTCGTTTGTTCATAAAATATGCATTTATAACTCCAAATCGCTTTTTTTCCTAGGGCGCTAAGTTATCCACCTAACTCTGCTAACTTATACTTAGTCAGGAATAAGAGTAGAAGTATGTACCAGCACAAAATAAATTAACGATAAAATTTAGTAAACAAAATATTACTCTGCCCTCGCAAAAATTTTACTGCGGCCACGCGTAGTTTCCGAAGTCCGCCATCTACAGTGCTATTGTTGTAATGATGTTAATAAAATTAAGCAACCACTCTAACACAGAAGATCAATGCGTATGGTCTATGGATGAATCTAGTACACGTTGTAACGTTCTTTTTGGTTGGATTTGGTGTCGGCTTTCTATTTGTGCAAGAAGTAGGACACAAGGCCTGTATTGGGGAAAGAGAAGAAAATATTAATTCAGTGGTCTGTTACTTACTAACCTAAAAAAGGCTACAAGATAAGATAGAAAAAGGTAAAATTTCAATTTCAAGCTTGTTTGTATCTTATGCGATAATCAAGTGTTACTGTGCGGCGCGGAAAACAAGCACCCGGTATAGCTATAAGATTCTTGGTACAATTCGTTATAGTATGGACAGAGAAAATACACAAAGACATTTTTTTCGCATTTATAAAATAACTTTCATCTATTCACGTTATTAGAAATGAGAAATGTATGAGATATTTGCCGAAGATATTTTGTGAAAAAAACTTCATATAAACGTAGGTCGAAATATTAGTCCGGTCAAATTAGACCAAAAAATAAGAGTGAAGGTACATAAATTTACAACAAGCTGAAAGTGAGTAAAACTGTTCAAAACATAATTAAAAATAACATATTAAAATTCCTCATCGTTCCGGTACTTGGAAAACAATTTACTCGAGGTCAAAGGTAAAAAAATGGGTTTTTCGCGATTTTCAGTTAAACGGTAAGTTTTATCATAAAATTACCACAGACAAAAATTGTAGATCATTAAATTATCTATAAAAAATGTATTAATACTTTTTTTCCTAAGAGCCACCGTTGTAAAAGCTGTAATCGTCACAATATGTACACGTTTCCACGCCACCTATGAGGTAGTGTACTTTGCGCGTTTTTTTAACGTGGTTTCCCCAGTAGGCCTATTACACAGGTCTGTTGTGATTCTGTTTAGTTTGAAACTATTGCATAATAACAAATATTAGCAAGGGTTGGAAATGATAAAAGCGATGGAAATTTAAAAAAGTAGAGGAATTTATTCGTCTGATTCATAACCTTCAAATACTTCTTGATCTTCTTCTTGATCTTCTTGTTGTCCTTCTTCTTCTTCTTCATTCTGGATGTAAGTAAATTGCGTCAATAGTGATGTATCGCATGTCTCGTTGGTATCAAACGAATCCTCTACTGTTGGTGATTCAACATTAGAACACGACCGGCCTTGACAATTTGTACATGCCAGAGAACCAAACAGTCAAACTTTTTTGCAACCACATTTAGCACTGCATTCCTTTTTACAGTTGCAAAAAATTGTGTTTAGCAGTTTTTCCGGCGCAGGTGGGAGTAAAGTCTGAGTTGGTTCTAATGTATTGTCGACCAACTTCCAACCCGTCTTTTGGGTCTAGCTGATAACCAAGCCACACTTGAACTTGGTAATATACCCGAAAAAGATGTTGATGAGCATCAACTGGGGTTGGAGGAAGACAAGCTAATTGCACTTGTTTTTTATTTCGAGTGTTTTTAACGAAACATGCATATCAATACTTACTCTAAGCAGGTAGTTTTTTAGGAGCTCCGTACATAGAAAGAATAAAGCGAATTCCGAATTTCATTTTACCTGATATTCTCATAGTTATACTTATGTATATTTTATATTTTAAGTGTAAGTTACAATCACCGATGGAAAAATATTTTTACTTATATTACAGCTTCAGAGATGTATATACGTGGCGTACTTATGCATATTATGACGATTACAACTTTTACAACTTTTTTAATCGTTATATCTCAGAAACGGTGGCTCTTAGGAAAAAAAGTATTGATACATTTTTTTTATAGATAATTTTGTGATATACAATTTTTGTCTGAGATAATTTTATGATAAAACTTACCGTTTAGCTGAAAATCGCGAAAACCCCATTTTTTTACCTTTGACCTCGAGTAAATTTTTTTCCAAGTACCGGAGCGATGAGGAATTTTAATATGTTATTTTTAATTATGTTTTGAACAACTTTACTCACTTTCAGCTTGTTGTAAATGTATGTATCTTTGAATGTCTAGATTGACCGGACTAATATGCTTCGTTTCCGAAATACAGTGTTTAAATTTTAATTATTTATTTATTTTTATTCATTATTCCAAAGTTTTAAACATATTGCCTCGAAATTTGAAACACGCTTTAGAGAGATAAATGTGCATTTTTTGGTGTGATCCGAATATTTCTACTTGCACCAGTAGCGTCCGTGCGAGAATGCCACAACATTTTTTAATAAAAAAATGGTACCCCACTGACTGTTTTCCGTTTTAATATTTTTTTCGATATCCGTCATCAATTCTGAGGGAAATTGGTCTCTTCAATTTTTTTCATGGGATGCACCGTTTTTTGAGGAAAAAATAAAACATATTTTATTGTAGGTGTTGTTAATTTTTTATTTAAAGGTGCAATAAATAGAAAATTAAAATTTAAACACTATATCTCGGAAACGAAGCATATTTCGACCTACGTTTAGGTATACGAATTTTTTTTCACAAAATAACTTCGGCAACCGTCTCCTAAAATATTTTGCACTTATTTACAAACACCCTGTATAATATACTAAGAAAGTTTCAAAAGAAATATGTGTAATTCGTTTTTAATATTCACTCCCTGATATACTTAATATAATATAGATAATGCAATTCTTCTAATATTTAAGCACAGACGATCCATCCTAAACCATCATGCACTTTTCCTGAAGCAGGATATTTGATATTAAGCCAGTAACGGTTTAATTTGTACTGATAATATTGAAAAAGTTTCGCACTCCATAAAATCCCTATATTGTGCCTGTGTAGCTTAGATACGAATTGAAACTTTCTCCATTGGGACTAAATATTTTCCTTATCCCGGTGGACACTCCTTTCTATTGCTTTTCCAATACTAAGATACTCGCTTCCTTACAGCTCGATTACAATATAAATTCTGCTTTAGGACAACGTTGCTAGAAAAAGGAACACACGACGCCGTTCAATTTCCCTGAAGGAAAATCAACACATTTTTAGAGGTGTTACCTTTCTTTTTAATTAAATAGACGTCGTTTAGACAAAGTTTCTCCTCGTACCGAAGAGGTAATAGACGTAAGGAGTGTATCTGATATTAGCTCCAAGGGAAAATGTATGAATATGTAAATGTGATGGGTCTGGATTAAAAACAATGAGAGGAAATTTGTTTGTTTTCTTTCTTAGTCGACAATTGTAATAATATTTTTATTATCAATACCGTAGTACAAATACAACATTCATAATGATAATACATACAAAACCAAACTTTCTATTTTTTTATCCTACTTCCCAGTATATTTCACCTGAAGTATTATTCTTGCACTCAGCGGATAAATTAAGAAAAATCCTTAGGCTTAACGAATAAAAATTTTGTGCTTAATACGTACCTACTTAAGTTAGATAAGACTGTGATGCAAAAATGTAACAATAGCAATTTTTACTACACAAAATATTGTCGCTAATACATTTTGTGCATATAGAATTTTGTGCAGTTAGTAAATTCACATTCTGTACATTTTTACACATATATTCTTACATTCAGTTTTGAAAACGATATAGTATGGTCACATATATAATTGAAAAGCGGGAGAACTTTTTAATTTCTCATTTTATGAAAAAAAGTCACTCGTTAAAAAAGTTCTGCTTGTGTTGGAATACACAAAAATGTAGTTTTAAGTGAACCAACATGTACAGGGTTAGTCACTATAATCAGACAACTTATTGTGAGTTTATTATTGAAATTATTATTTTTAATACATAAGTTTTATCTATTTTTTACCATGGGAATGGTTTCGGCAGAAAATTTCACATCCGGATGTGATCTCAACTTTGACCTTGCAGTCAAGGTCACAGCGAGTTCTAATCATTCGTCACCCGTGAAGCAACCTCGGAATAAGATTTTTTCCCCGTGACTCCATAGGATTTTTATCACTTTATTACTTAATCATGACTCATCACAAAGGATAACCCTGCTTGAGAATTGAAAAAGACATATTTGAGTACGTCAAGTGAAAAATTAAATATATATATATATATTGATCCAATGGACGTTGTCAGTCCCGCTATGTTTATCAGACAACCTCAGACCCATTAGAAATTTTAGAAAGAGATGAGTATCTTTTTCAAAATAGTGACCTTGACATTACAAAGAATGCAAGCAAAGAGAGAGGGGTAAAAAAGTATGAAGTGAAAAAAAATATCTGATCAACAGTCGGTACTAAACCCAACACACAATACCGTCTTTTCAGACCAACATATAAAAAAATGAGATATTTAAACGACGTTATTGAACCCAGTGCGGTTGCCAAGTTTAAGGGATTAACAACGTTGATTCTTCATAATTATCTTGAATGTGGTTTAGTGTATTAGTTGAGATCGAGAGATACACATATTTGTCTTGTCAATATTATTTAAAAATGATGAGTCGTGGAAAGCGGATATTAAATCTATTAACAACTGAATATGATAAACAAGGTAAGTTTTTATTAAGCTTTTGTAATTTTATTGCTTTTATCTTTCGGGGTTATTGATCACGAATCAATATTGGCGCCAATTATCAGGGGCGGGAGGGTGGCTACGCCACGGACTCAACGTCGCTCAGAATGGCGCGCATTTTAATTCAAGCATTATAGAAAAGTACTTACAGAAATTATTACCTGGAAAAAAATATGACCGTATAGGAAATTAAATTTTATTTCGAGTTTCTTGTTCTTTAAACTTAATCCAAAATGGCGAACATGGTCAAAAAAATTCTCAAAGTTGCAAAAACGGTTTTTCTAAAATAACGTAAAACCTATAGCTCTCATCGAAAAATTTTGAATGAGAAAAAAAAGATCTATAGACTGATTTATTGTAAGTATCGATTGCTTTGTTACTTTTCGAGATACATCGAAAAAACCGTTAAAAATCTTCTCTTTTCTCTTCTTCTATAACTCGTTTACATTTACGTTCCCATACTTGCTATTTATTATAAGCATAGTCCGCGGTAAGTCAAAAAAACACATTTTTGAAAAATTTAAAAATATTAATTATTTTTCGAGATATATCGATTTTTTGAAGAAAAAGGTGTTCTCGAAAATTGGCTAGATCTTCTCAGCGCATGGCCCTGCAGTAACGATTTTTGGTTTATTTTCTTCGTAAAGAGTTATATTACCATACTGTTCAAACATTTGGATTATTTTATTAATTTTAGGGATCAAAAAATGACACACAAAAAATCACACTTTTTTTGTGTACGTTTTTTCTCAAATAACTCAATTTTTACTTTATGACGACTTTTAGCGAAAGAAATTGCTGACATTTTTTCACGAATTAAACAAAAAATGTTTTTCTTCTGGAGCCCAGGTAACTTTTTTATTAAAAAAAATGTAGAAACGCAATTAACATTTTACAGGGATGCGCTTGATGGAGGTTAATGTTGAATACTTATATTTTCAAGAAAAAAAAATAGAATTTGTTTCACTGATTTTTAATATTAGTAATAGTAGTAATAGTAAACACATAATTATTAAAATGATCATAAAAGTAAAAAAAAATTAATTAAATAAAAATTAAATAATTTTTGGGACTATTTTGCTTCCAAAGCGAAAATGACTATAATAATGTTACAAATTGGATGCCAGCATTCAATGGGACGGCGGTTATCGTTTGTTTGTTGATGTTATGAGTGAGATCACCACGGCCGATGAAAGACGTCGAGTACCAAGGAAACGGGATACACTCCTAGCTAGCTGTCGGGTTATGCAGTTGTTAAAAGTCTAGAATAAAATTGTATCTGTTTTATTCTTTTTGTTTAATTAAAACTTCAATAATCATAAGAAATCTAACAGTAATCTTGTTTATCTCGGATTAAGTACAAAAGGATTTTTGTACGTGGTCCAGAAGCCGAGATATCAAAGATTTTGCAAACGCGAGCCATTTAGAATGCATGTCTTCAGTTTTCAGAGCGAGCGCGCGTCTGTACGCTTCACTTTATTATTCAATTACTAATATTAAAAATCAGTGAAACATATCCCATTATATTATTTTTTCTTGAAAATATAAGTATTCAATATTAACCTCCATCATGCGCATCGCTGTAAAATGTTAATTGCATCCTCTGGATTTTTTTTTTAATAAAAAAATTATCTAGGCTCCAGAAGGTAGAAAAACCATAGAAAAACATTTTTTTAAATTCGAAAAAAATGTCAGCAATTTTTTTCTATAATATCGTTGATAAAGTAAAAATTGAAAGTTATTTGAAAAAAACACCCAAAAAAGGGCAATTTCTTCAGTCATT
Organism: Anoplophora glabripennis; assembly: GCF_000390285.2. Lineage (NCBI taxonomy): Eukaryota > Metazoa > Arthropoda > Insecta > Coleoptera > Cerambycidae > Anoplophora > Anoplophora glabripennis. The sequence continues at coordinate 8,680 of NW_019416985.1, read as the reverse complement.
TTTTAATTAATAAAATCGTCAAAGTTAATAAAAATAAAAATACACTAAAAATCTTTACTGTAGGGTAATCTGCTGAGAAGATCTAGCAAATTTTCGAGAGCGCCTTTTTAAAAAAAGATTGATATTTGTATATCTCGAAAAATAATTTAATAATTTAAGTTAGGTTTTATTCTATATGCTAAAGATATTTAGTTTAGTTTTTAACATTAATCTATGTTTTTAAGTAATGAACAATATTTAATAAATTGTGTTCATTTAAATGTTGTTTTTATTTTGTTAATATGATTATTTCTATTTCTGTGGTCTTTCAATAATTTTTCTTATTGTATTGCATTCGACGTATAGTGCATGCAGATTTTAATAGGAGTAGGAAAGAAAGTATGTAGTATGCATGCAGTAAGAAAGATAATGCGACAATATTCATAGGATGGTTAGCTAGACCCCTAAGCCTTCTATCCATACTTTCCAAAAAACCAACTTATGATGATTTGAAGTTAACTTAACTCGGCATTTCCAGCACTCTGTATGCAATTAAGTCACCTTGAAAGTATGAGATGAGAAGCTTAGGGGTCTAGCTCTCCCTCCTATGAATATTGTCGCTTTATCTTTCTTACTATAAAATAAAATACACATGGTTTTAAGATAGTTACTGTTCCTCTTCATTTTTTTGAAAAAAATTAAATATCTCGAAAACGGTTAATTTTAGGAATTCCAATAATATATAGGGTGTTCCATTTAAAATAAGCAAGTTGATGACGACTTCCGGAATAACCGAAACTGCTACGTGGACGCCATAATTTTATTTGAAGAGGACATGCCCGAAAATCCAATATCCCAAATTTTTGAAATTCAAATCGAAGTAGTTTCTGAAATTTTCTAATTGCTGGTCACCGTGAGACACCCTGTATGATCATTTCTATTTTTGCGCTCTTTAAGATGCTAAGAATTGCGAATAATATTAAAATTGTATGTATTAGCAGTGTTGTCAAATCTCGGGATTGATAGAGTCGGTATTACATGGCAGGTCTAACAGCGCTACATACTAGAATATACAGTATATACAGAAACACGACGCGCGCCCTCTGCACTAGCGTTCGCGGAACCAAATCTGAATATGTTATGATATTTAACCGCCTCTTCAGTCCCAACAAAAAAAAATCCCAAACACTCCCCCCACTATAATATGCTTAAAAATATTTAAAAAAAGCAGGAAACGTAACCAGACCCACTGGCGGGTCTGACAACGTCGAAAATGGATTGGTAACGTAGGTAGTACATGGCAAAATGGGTCTGTATAAGCGGTATAACAAATCCATATATATATATATTTAACTCTGACAACGTCGAAAATGGATTGGTAACGTAGGTAGTACATGGCAAAATGGGTCTGTATAAGCGGTATAACAAATCTATATATATATATATTTAACTTTGAGAGGCTGTAGGTTCCTAAGGGATGAACATTTGACTATGGTCAAAACGTGTGTTTTTTATGCAAAACGTGTTCATTTTAGCTGTAGATTTATCGGGGCTATTTGTACTACTTCTTTTGAAAACATCCTGTATAAAACCATTTTATTTGCTTCTCTAACCGTCCATACATCCACCACATTTAACAACCGTGGCGTTATAATAAATATAGCCCTGTACAAATTACTATTTTAACATTTTGCTATAGGTAACATAATTCCTATTAAAAGATCTGCTCAATTTTTTAACTCCGCCACTAGTTGGCAACCTGTAGAGGATATTATGTACCCATTGTCAGTATATTCCCTCTACTTAATCGGAAGTAATAAAAAAAATAATAATATTTTCCAAAATTTCTTTAACGCTCTGTATTTGGAAAACAAATGTTTAGACATAAGTGTATAGGGAGTTTTTATATATTTTAAGGCCCATGCAGCTATGTATTGCACTTTTTTCCATGTCATCCTGTACAGCAAAGTGTTATTAATGTTACTCTCTAGAGATTTCTGAAGGTTTTTTTTTTTAAGTACAAAAAGTTGGTTGCAACATTGATGGTAAACTAGCAGATTTTAATACATAAAAAAGGTACTCATTGTTCGATATTTATTTATTCTGTGAATATTCAATATAACTATTTTTGCGATAAAGATTCCACAAGTCTCTTGGAATGCCAGATAAAATAAGAAAAAAAATGACTAGGGCATGGTGCTGAAATCATTTTTTTTTCTCAGTTTTGTCTGAAATAGGACATTAAAAGATGCTCACCATCATATTCTTACTAATCTTTTATATCAACTTGTTTTCAATTTGTTACGATATTTTAGAAACATCCAGTACATTAACAGTCTAAAGACATGCAAATATATTAATAATATGCATATATAAAAAATTAAATTACGTTATCATTTAAAAAACTACTTTTGTATTCATCTACAAAGATGCAATTATGCACAAAATAAATAAGTAGGTACTAAACAATATTCAGTTTATCCCATCCATCTTCCACCCTGCTACGTTTTCTCATCAGAAATATATTTCCCTTTCGGAGAAGGAAAACGAAAGCATTTTATATATTTTACATTCCATATGAAGCTGTCATAAAAAATTCACGGAACGCAGATATCGGCACATCCGAATACAACTTAATAATGTGGCGATGGCAATATGCGAAGAACAAGGGATTCATTTTCGACGGGATTTATTTTCCGCCAGATACGGAGTTTTCCGGCCGGATTGACGACTGGCTGTGAAAAATGCCGCCATGATAAATGTGCAACAGCTTCAAACGGTTGCAGTGATCAGAAGGGATCTTTGAAGGATTCATGGATTATATCCTGCAAAAGGATCATGATATTTCTCTACAATGCCTTGGTGTTAATGAATAGGTGTTACAAACGGATATGGTATGTAAAAAATCCAAAAATAAGTGCAGTTTACTTAATAAACATATGTCCTAAAGCGGCTCATTTTCGAGATACAGGGCGTTGAAATTTAAAAATAATAAACTATTTTTTCCTGTAGCTCCGGTATTAGTTAATATTTCTTTATCAAACTCAACAGACAGATTTACTAGCTTAAAGGATGCATAAATATGGCAGAAACCATTTATTGGCTTCTTCTAGTGGCGTGCGATAGGTGTCGTTTCACCTTTTATCCCCCCTAAATTGTGCGGCACTGTACAAATATTCGTTTTTCGTACGTTATAGAATTTACTAGTATTTTTTACGTAAATAATGTATACTTGTTAGACTTCCATAAAATGAGTAATTATCAAGTTATTAACATTTACATTACT
>NW_019416985.1:0-2376 GCF_000390285.2 Anoplophora glabripennis | reverse complement strand
TGTTTTATGGCCTCCAAGATCGCCTGATCTGAACCCTCTAGATTTCTTTGTTTGGGGATATTTGAAGACATTAGTGTATGGTACTCCTGTAAATAGCCTGGAAGAGCTGCAGCTACGGATTAATCAAAAGTGTCAAGAAATCCAAACCAAGGAGGGTGTTTTCGAAAGAGTTCGAATATCGTTGAGACGAAGATGTCGTGCCTGCTTGGAAATGGACGGAGGGCACTTTGAACATCTTCTGTAACTTTGTTTTTTGTTTGTTAAAAGCTTCCTTTGTCGGTTTATTCCTAATAAAATAAAATGTTTGAAAAACGAATAGTGGTCCATATCTCCGCAACCGTTACTTTGCGGACCCATGTTTATTAAGAATTTTTTGCTTATTTTGGTTCATACTATTACCTCCTGAAATATTTTACACTCTTTTTTTAACACCCTGTAGTTTTTCAGTGTGACATATTAATGGTTAAGCAACATTTAAGTTCATAAAGGCCCTCAACTAATCATTTCGGAACAAGGAATTATCCATTTAAAATTTTTCCTTACGGGGTGATAGAAATACCCAATGAAATAAAAACAGAAAAAAAAGCGACACTAAATTTTTTTTTTCATATTCTAACATTATTTCGGATTATTCGAAACATCTTATATCTTCTGAACGACCTAAATTTTTTAATTTTTCAATTTTTTCCTAAAATTTCAAATGAAACATCCTATATATATTATAAACAAAGTCTCGGTATTATTTGATGATAAATGAAAAAGATAAGATGTTGTTTTAACCATTCGTTCAAGCACAAGAAAATTAACATAGGCACACAAAAAAAATTCATGAACCAGAGGGTAGACCCCACTATTCTTAGGTTTTTGGCTAGCAGCCCTGAAGGGGGTTAAATTTTAAATTTTCGTACAAAATTAAGATGCGTATTTCTATGTTTTTTTTTTGGACCGAAAATGAAAATTACTACAGAGAATGAATTTAACGTCTCTCTTATCCGCTAGCACCCTTTACCACCCCCTGAGGGGTTGAATTTTAAACTTTTGTACAATATTATTTATTTTTTTTGGGACGCTGAAACCGAATTATGATTTCTGTCCTAATCATAACCGTAGGTATTTATTTTGCCTTTTGATATTTTGAACTTGACACCTTATTCTAGGCAAGATATTTTAAGCAAGAGAGTTCGGTCTCAAGCACCCCAAATTGTGAGAGGCTCATGTTAATCAAGCACCCCAAAGGGAACAGAAACCTACCACCTCCACGCCATTGTTCCTGGGTTACACTAAGAGTTGAACCAAATCATAAATACATCTAAGAGCTGATATTTCTGATCGGTAAAGTATTGATGTTTACAACATAGGAGTTGGAGGTACTCTTAAACTTGTCTAATTAACACGTAATTGACTTTAGATCATTGGAATTTTGAGCGTTGAGCCCATGAAAACTTTGGTTCTTCTCTTTTTTCCGAAAACGTTAGCGCAATTTACCGAGAGCCAACTTTCATATGGATCCTGCTGGTTCTTTTAAATGATTGTAAGAGAGTGTAAGGAGGTAATCGCGAAAGTGAATATAATTTTTTGCAGTCATTTTCAGTTTCAGCGTCTCAAAAAAGGGTAAGGGGATGCTAGCGGGAAAACGGGAAATTGAAATCATTTTTTATGGTCATATTCGGTTTCAGCGACCCCAAAAACCTAAGAATAGCGGGGTATACCGTCTGGTTCATGAATGATTTTTTTTGTGTGCCTGTGTAATTAGTGTTGTAATAAATTTTAAATTCTATGAAATTTATATCGGGCAATGTGACAACGGCGCGGCGGTTTATTAACACGAGGTAGCAGGTCTTCAGCAACCATCAATACGCAATTCAGTTGGTATCTGGATTCTACCGTGTCGGAGTGTTTTGCGTACCACTATTTTCTTTTCTTGAGGTGTTTTCCAGCGATTGCGCGAAAATTGGAATCGAAGGTATCGTGCGCACATCGAAAATGGTGGGGGGCATTTTAAGCATATGTTATAGATTGTTTTGTCCTTGTGCGTTTAAAAGTACGAGTTTATCTGCAGAATTTATTTAACGAGTATATTTGAGTGAAAGTACGCAGTTTTAGTTAAAATATCACAAATGAGTAAAATTATTAAAATGCTCAATATTGAGTGAAAATGTACTCAATACTCCGTACCTTTGTTGCTTTTATTAACACCGATTATTTACAGTGTAATGAAAAAAAAAACGAAACAGTACCTATGTCTTAGAATGTGTGTTAAATTCATAGAGATATTGGTTGCCTTTTATAACTGACAACAATTTTCAAACATACCTTTAATTTAAAATTTGGATAAATTAATTTAGGTATGACTTTTATTTGGAAAAACGAAAAATT
>NW_019416984.1:743319-779681 GCF_000390285.2 Anoplophora glabripennis | reverse complement strand
CAAAAAAATTAGAACTTAAAATGTAATACGAATGTAGTATAACTAGCGCCCTCTATAAAATATACAAAAGATAATTAGACCAGAGTATTTGGCATCCTTAAAAAACCCCGGAATATCAAATTTCATAAAAATATTTCGCACCTTTTGAAAATTTTCGTAAAAATTCTATTTAAAAAATTGTATTTTGTTGCTCTGTATCTCGAAAACAAGAGGTGATAGACATATAGTTCATAAAACAAAAAATTCTTATTTTTTGTCGTACTATTACACCCTGTATTTACGGGAGGTCTTTCTGAAACACCCTGTATAATGTTGTAGATGAAGTAGAATTTAAGTAATTTATATGAACTAAAAATGACAATGGACCTAAAATTGAACCTTATGGTACACCCATCCGTACAGCATGATGCACAGAATAACTAGTCAGTCCTGAAATGTTATCTGAAGGTTCGGACTTTTGGGACACCCTGTGTTTATTTAAACACATATAAAATTTTCGCTACATTTCATAAACGAATAAAATTTCTAACAAGAAAAAATTACAGTTTATTTTTTAACCGTTATATTTGTTGGTTCGTTTGGTTTTTTTGACTCGTATCGATACTGTCTCGTTCTGTTCCGCCGCTGCATCAAACTGAGCGCGTGGGATTCCAATTGAAACTCGTTGGAGTGGTTAAGGCGATGCACAGCGTCTAGTAGGTTGAGCTCTTGATGCGCGCGTTAGTCTCTCCAAGTTCAAAGAAAGCGAAGCTGACCCACAATTGCACTCTTATTTTCTCGAATATTTACGGGACGCGACGTATACACTTTCTAAAAAATAATAAAAGTGACGGTTTCTAAGTTAGGTCTTTAACGATGGGGCGATTCTCGAATTGTTGCCCACACGGGTTTCCCGGATTTCGAGCCAAATGGACCCCTCATCAAGACTTGCAGATGCAGGCGTTACCGAAGCCGAAAGAAGCAGGTGAGCCTTCAGAGAAAGAAATGTAAATGTTATATTGATTTTTAACACTTACTTTGAAACAAAATAAATTCATTATAACAGTAGCTTACCAATAATAATTATAATTTGACTTGTTGTATTCGAAAATGATCATTTACTTACAGTAATTATTTTACAATTCAATTTCACTTAAAATTTTTTCAAATAATGGGCAAAGGTATATGCGGTGTAATTTTTGTAAAATTTGGTATGGATGGCATGCAACGAGAATAAGAAGGCAGTTATAAAGTACAAAAACGATTTAGAATGGTACAGCATGCGTAACAAAAAAACAATTCAAAGAAATATAATTTTTTAAATTTGATAATCATCAACCAATGGTCAAAAGTTCATCATACTCTCCGGCAAATTATCGATTTATTTGGTGATTTCACTTTAGTTACTAAAATAAATAGATGTTCAATTCAAAATTAGTTATAAATATATTTTTTTATTATTATTTCTTTTAATTCTACCAATTTCCTATATACACAGAGCACGTCCTTTCTCTAAGAGATACAGAAAATACTACTGTGAAAAGTTTATCAGAAAAACTGAGAAAGTGAGCAAAATTTCATTGACTTTGATATTTTGCTTAATTGCAGATTTTTCTCGCTAACAGAGGGTCCTTTCTATGGATGTTCCCTTGTATAACTTTAACAGTTGACAGATGACTTTATTTTGAAAAAAAAAGTTATAATAAACATAGGACGTATTCCTAACCGAGATGATGATAAAAATGTTTTTCGTGATGTTTAAAAAATCAACAAGTAATAACAGAACCAGATTGAGCTGTTCTTGCAAAATTGCCATAAAATTAAAGTGCGTAAATTTTAAATAAAAAACACTCAATTTTACTGCAATAATATAGTAATTATTTTAAATATTGTTAACAAAAGTTTTTAGAAATGAAAAACTGAATAAGTGTCAACAAATTTGGATGTCCATGTGCCTATTTTGACTTTTCGTCGAATGGACGTACTTAGATAGAAACTGACATTTGGAAAAACGGACTTTATTATCGAGAAGAATCTTAAATCAGACAAAAAATCAAAATAGTTCAGGCCAGTAAACGGATATTTTTCGAACTTAGTATTCAACCTGAGAAATTTTTCTTAGTAACAGTATCTATCTAACGACTGTACTAGTGAAAAAAAAATATCTCTCAATGTATTTCATTGATATTATAGCAAAATAATGCGTTTTAATGATAAAGTGACTGGATAATACTCAGAATTCCAGATTACATTAACGATTTTATTAACTTTTGCATACATTTAACAAAATTCAACGAAACCTGTTGAGGCAAACCGTATTTCTGTAGACAAACAATGTAAATATTTACATAATGAGCAATATTCCATTTCATAGCGTCCGAACCGATTGAATGTTTCACCAATAATACCTGAAATAATAAATTTGTTTTCCATCTTAATTCACACTTTAGGTTTAAGTAAATTAAATGTAATTTAAACTAAAGGTGAGGAACAATCAGTTCATACTTTTAACAGTTTTTTTTACAACTACATGCATTTTTTTCAAAACTCGCAGTTTTACTTCTTGCAATTTCTTTCCAAGCTATAGAATTTAGAGAAAAACTAACTCCATTATTGTTTTTTTCAGCAGGTCTAAGAACATTTGGATGATCTAGAATCTAGAATCTAGATTCTAGATTATCATACATATCTCAAGAATTTTTTCCTAGAAATTATAAGGTGATGAAAATTGATTTCTAAAAATATTTTTGTCTATGGACCACCGGAAATCGTGACACAAAAATCCATTTCCAGAGAGTAGTTAGTTAATAGCACTACATGTTTACATCTGTGGAATATAAATTATGATCATTTTTTTATGATTTTGTGTAGAACACGCAGAAAAACTGGCACCATCACTGCCCAAATATGTAATGATATACTTGTTTGTATAACAGCAAGTATATTAGGTGTTAGTTGATGTTTATCCTTGAAATTTTAACAATTAGGTAATCTATATAAATTCAAATCCTTTTACTTCCTCTTACTTTCGTATGTTCACAGACCGCTATTGTAAAATCTCGATAAACGTTATGTCAAAAATATAAACGGCCTTGCGGCGTGGGAGTAAATCAGTTAAATTGCTTGTTTGGGAACAGAAGAACGGCATCATACCATCAAATTATCCCACACGGTTATGTAATCGCTCAGACTATTTACCATAGCCAATAAAAATAGCTGATTTTTCTGAGTAAAATACTGGGTATTGTCTTTTTATTTGTAGTAAGCGGCTTCCTATTCAAAAAGCAATTACTTCTAAATCTACCAAAGCTGCTTCATTCCATTTATTTTCAAATAAATATTGGCTCAAAATGTAAAACAAATGCGTTAATGGTTTGATTATAGAAAATACATATAATAGGACTTCTAAAAATACACAGCAAGGTCTTGTTTTCTCCGACATTTATCTAGCCTTTTAGCAATATCTCTATGGTTTTATTAGTGTTGCTAAAAATAAGAATAGAATTTAGACCTGTTTTTCGGAATCTTCAGTTTATAACAATTCCGGATTGGTTGACTAGGTACGTGAGAAAATTAAAAACTGCGACAGTAAACAATGTCGTGGTTACTAAAACATAACACTAAAATATTTCCTGTTGTAAGGTTAAGTTCCATTGACTTTAAAAGAATTATGGGTTATGTTATGCTTTTGAACCGAAGTCATTGTGTAAATATTTATAATTAATTTATATATTTTCCTCGAAGTTCGTTCAATACTTTTTTATGGTTATTTCTTGACACGCCTGTGAAAACAATTAGTCGGCGTGATAAGTAAATAACAGATAATACATGCTATTGTTTATATTTTAGTTTATTTAAACACCAAACCTACCTTTACAACGAATTCCAATATCTAATCAGTGGTTGTTTATATTCTTTAGGTGTTTTTGAATAATTTACTAAAGGTATATTGCATTTTTTTTATTATTCATTCAATTACAAATATGAGAGGTATTTAATAATTAGATTAGAACTGGATTTTTTCTAAACAGTGCACAAAATGAAGTACATGTTTATAAACAATTTTTATTAATTAACCATTAAATATATCCTTCTGCTACGTTTCAAAAATAAAACATGAAAAACGTTGATAAAAAGTTTAAAATGTTATAATTTTAAATTGCTAAAAATAAAAATTACATCACAACCAAACGACAACATGCAAGAATTACTCTCTACGAATAGTTCTAATTTCTTATACATTCCATGTTTCGTAGCATTTATTATTCCAGAGATAATTTTACTCATTACACATGCCCCAGCTATTTATTTTTTCAATGCATGTCTCCGAATTAAATCAAGCGATTATAATTCAAGGTGAACCTCTTCAGGTAAATGACGAGTCCCACCTGCACTTCTAAACAATTTAAGAGAACATTGTGTCTGGTTGCACGTTGCATTGGACACCGATACTCAACATTGAGAACCACGTGGAGGTACTGTTTTTTTTAAGTATTGAATTACCTTTTTCGTCGGGTCATCTTACAGAACTCAATAATTACGTCACTGGATTGGTACTGAAGCTTTTGACTATGATAGATGCTATAATTTATATTGATATGATTCATTTCTTAACGTATCCTAAATATTCGTGGATAAGTACATCAAATATTTTTTTCTGACCGCATATTGACGTTAAATTTAATATCAGGGGCTTGTTAAACATCTTCAATTTGACGAGGCATTAAAATTTATTGGTAAAGTATGTATACATCCATTTACTTACTTTAGTCAGTAATAAAATGTATATGTAGATACCAACAGGCGTAAGATTTTTCTTTAGTATGATAATAATCGAAATAGACAAAGAGCTGTTGGATTTTGCATAACCGATGTTTAACAAACAACTCAAAAACAAATTCATGATAATTTTGTTCATGGAAAATATAAAGAAAACATAAAATTTAGCCTCTCTTTTCGCAACACTTGCAACTAAAAATGAAGTTATAATTAATTCGTTATCTCTTTCAGAATTATTGACCTACTTGTACGTATGTGTCAACAAGATGTCTCTAATGAAGGGGAACTTGAAGACAAATTCCTCTGTTATTTGTCAGTTTTTATTAACAAGGTTACACCTACCACTGGCTAATAACTGCTACTTAATTTACTAATAACGTAGGACACTACATACTTTCTAGAAAAGATGTCTATATTTCAAAACCTACTTTGCATTTTATTCGTTTACCGAAAAATATTTCCTATTCTTGCAGTAAAATCAAGTAAATACGTAAAAATAAAATTATCTGTGCTAAATATATTCAGGAGAACAATATTTGGTTTACACTTCATCTGAAAAATGTGTCATGTCGTACTTTGCTTGTAAACCAACATGCTATTTTTGGGACAGAGAACTGTCTGTATAAAGCTCTACACCCAGATCATTTACAAAGCCCAGATGACTTGTTCTTATTGGGGTCAGATATGGCAACATACATACATATTGCGAACAGAAAAATCTTAAATCAAAGTGTAGATCTTTCAAATTTTCAAGGTTTAACATATGTATCACCAACATGAGCCAGAAAAACATTCACATGCATTCCTACAAGTCCAATAACAGCGTTATTTATTTACTTTTAGATGACACAGATGGTGTCCCATACATCGACAAAGAGAAGGAGCCTGATATCCTCATCATCAGGGAGATAGATCCGTGCGTCAATATAAATGGTCCGTTTCATCACACCTCTAGGTATGACCTGATGACCCGCGAATTCCAGCCACAATTGGTCGTCCGGAGGGGTCAAAGTTTCCAGCTGGACATCAAACTGAGCCGTCCCTACAACGAGGAGAAGGACGGGATATCGTTCATATTCACAGTGGACGGTAAATGACACATTTTTTTAATAAGAAGTATTAAAATTATGTCACTGCGTCTATAAAAGAAACTAATAAACCTTTAAACTCAATTCCAAGGCATGGGAAAGTTAAACTAAACGAAGTAGGTAATTTTTTTTATATTGAATAAATATTATTTATTTTTGTTAGATGAAGAAAAGTCTTCCCACGGCAGTGGAACCATGATAGCCGTACCGCTGCTCAAAAAAGCAGACAGACACCTGCCGTGGAACGTCACAATAGATAAGATCAACGAAAACGTATTGACAGTTCAAGTGGCTTCAGCTCCGGACGCCGTGGTGGCCAAATGGCGGATGGATGTAGACACCAAGATAATCAACGATGGAGCTTACAGCTATAGCTGGGAGACAAGTATGGTTGTTTTGCACTAACAGTTAAAGTAAAGCAGTTCTAACTGTTACATAGTTCCAAAGTAATGGTTCCAAAGTAATGGTTTCAAAATAATGGTTCAAATGAATATTTCCAAAGTATCGCGTTCAAAAAACGGATCCAATGAATGGTTCTGAAATAACCGTTCTAAAGTAACGGTTTCGGGGAACGGTTCCAAGAAACTAGCCATTTCCAAGAACAGCTCGGAATTGAAGAATCTCTCTGGAAATGGTCCTGGGAAACAGGCCCCAGAAACTGTCCCTCAAAAGCGTACCTTTATGTTGAAAAGTTCTAGGAAATCGTTTCTCGGAATCGTTCCTCGGAACCGTTCCTCGGAACCTCGTACTTAACCCGGAGCTGTTTCTGTTCCCATCGTAGCTATCTTTTTATATTATAAAATTAGCTAAAAAATGACACGAAAACAAGCGAGCAAAACCTAGAACGTTTAATAAATATTGATTATACAAGATTCATCTTCTAAATTATAATCTCGTTTAAGGAATCTACATCCTTTACAACCCTTGGTGCAAACACGACCAAGTCTACCTAAAATCAGAAGAATGGCGGGACGAAGCGGTTCTGAACGACGTAGGCCTTATTTGGAGAGGCACGTACAACAGACTTAAACCAGTGATTTGGAAATACGATCAGTTCGAGAAGGATATCTTGGATTGCGCTCTTTACTTGATGCACGTTGTAGGCAAGGTCAAAAGTAGTAACAGATCAGATCCAGTGAAAACTGCGAGGTAAATACCTCCAATACCTTTTTCTTTTAAGTCACTCGTTCGATTTTCTTACGTAGGGCATTAGCTGCCGCTGTTAACGCTGCTGACGACTTAGGGGCAGTTATGGGGAACTGGTCTACCGATCACAGTGGCGGAACAGCTCCAATCAAGTGGATTGGCAGCATGGAGATCTTGCAGAAGTACTACAAGAAGAAGAAACCCGTGAAATACGGCCAGTGTTGGGTATTTTCTGGAGTTCTAACAACAAGTAAGTAATGTTCTTTAATTAAAAGTAGTTAGTTATTAAAATTCGAAAGAAAAAACCAAAATAAATTAGTTACATCGGCACCTGGCTTTAAATCGCTCTGTACATTCAAACAAAGATAACATTGCATCTAAAATAAGTCACATAAGGAGCTGATTGAATGAGATCATCACTTAAGGAGAAGCATTGCCAAATATTCTCTGTGTGTGAATGTGTGATAATAATAAACAATGATAGTGCTTGTGTAAACAATTTTAAGAGAGATAAGTCTGCTCGGTAGACGTTTTTAATGTTAATGTCAATAATTGTCCTTGGAATATTTGTTACTGTGCACCAAAGACCGTGCATTAAAAATGTTAATTTTTTATGCAGATGTGGTGCTTCTATGTATACATAAACGTATCTGTCGTCAGCATCTCATTTAACCGTAGATTTCATTTGGTAATACACAAAATTACGAATTGTGATGTGATAAACATTTACTTGGAAAATGATGGGTATAAAGTACACGCACGCTTCCCGAAATTATATTTTGTTAAAGATATTCGTATTTTTTGTACTATAGCGCAAGTGTGAAGAATAGCAAAACATACAAATAATAGCAAATTTTTCTACTTGTAAATTTCGTAAGTTGATTTCATGTCTTTTCAGTCATTAATTGAAATATATTCTGTAAAATTTTACGAATTTGTGTACTTATCACTTTATGGTTTACCAGTGAATTGAATTACATAATTCCATTTCTTAAATAATTTCCAGTAATAACTACTTTTCTAATTTTTGCACTATAAAAAATTGTCGTAATTGGCCGTGACCTGGAATTATAAAATGATTAAGACATATTTTCGATGCGCTTTGAAGAAACTTGTCTAACAAAGAAACGTTCGTTAGAATAACAAGTTACAAGGGTGGGTAGTTCTTAATCTTAACTAAAACATAACAAGTACGTTAACAGCCATTTTTCTGTATATTTGACATTTTTTATCCAAAAACCATCGACTATCAGTTTCCAGAGCTCTTGGAATACCAGCCAGAACAATCACCAACTACTCCTCAGCCCACGACACCCAAAATTCCCTCACCGTGGACTATTTCATGGACGAAAACGGATCGGTAATGGAAGAGTTGAATTCCGACTCCATCTGGAACTTCCACGTGTGGAACGAGGTGTGGATGCAGCGACCTGACTTGGGCAGCCACTATGGAGGATGGCAAGCCATCGACGCCACCCCGCAGGAACTCAGCGAGGATATGTACAGATGTGGACCGTCTTCCGTCGCCGCTGTTAAGCTGGCGGAGATCTTGAGGCCTTACGACAGCAACTTTCTGTTCGCAGAAGTCAACGCTGACAAGGTAAATGAACGAAAAAGCAAACTGTTTAACAAAATGCTAAGGCAAGTATTCGTTTTCTTTAAGATTTTCTGGAGGTATTCTGGTCCGACCCAGCCCCTGAAGCTACTGAGGAAAGACATCTACGGCATAGGAAAGCTGATATGCACCAAAGCACCGTCTAGATTCGAATTAGAAGACATCACCTACACTTACAAACACCCAGAGAAGACGAACGAAGAACGCAGCACTATGCTGAAAGCCCTCCAACAATCCGAGAGCCTCTTCTCCAGGTACTACCTAAACGAAGATTTCAACGACGTCCATTTCAACTTCAAACTGATGGACGACGTGAAGATCGGGCAACCTTTCAGTGTAATCTTGGAGATGAAAAACCGAAGCAGCGCGAAGGAGTACAAGGTGACGGTTATCCTGCGCGTGGAAGTGGTCACCTACACCGGCAAGGTAGGGGACAACGTGAAGAAGGAAACCTTCACTGTTTCGATCAAACCGGAAGCTGTGGAGGAAGCGAAACTTTTAGTAACTTACGAGGAATACGGGAAAAGGCTCATAGATCAGTGCGCTTTCAACGTGGCCTGTCTAGCCACCATCGAGGCGACGAAATTCGAGTACTACGCCCAGGACGACTTCAGGATAAGGAAGCCCGATATCAAGATCGTTCTTAGAGAGAAACCCGTGGAAGATAAAGAGGTAACAGCTGATATATCCGTGGAGAATCCTCTTCCGGTTCCTTTGAAGAAAGGAGAGTTCACCGTGCAAGGGCCGGGAATCGACGGCTCGATTAAAGTTAAGGTTAAGAACGCGGTCCCTCCCGGCGAGAGAGCCAAGGGCGAGTTCAAGTTCACTCCACCGAGGACCGGAAGGCATACCATTGCGGCCAAGTTCGTTTCAAAGCAGATGGACGACGTGGATGGGTATCTGACTATCATGGTGGAACCAAAGAAGGAGCAGAATGGGCAATAATGTAATTTGACTTGACAAAGCTTGAAATATCTTGGGATTTAATATCACCTTCACAAGAGCTTAGACACATCTTTATTCCATACTGTATGACAGAAACATATTTATACATGATTTTAATGCAGAAACTGCTTTATTGCAGTATCAGGGCCGGTAAAAGATTGCTAGGCAAGTTATTTCTTACTGACATAAACCGTCAGAACACAGATTATGAAAAAAAAAGTATTTTAAACATATTTAATTAACCAATGTGGAAAACCGGTAAATCTTGAAATTATTAGAGGATTTCATATCTCTGGTTTCAGGGAAATATTGCGGAATTTCTGGAATTTTTCCGGAATTTACTTAAATTCCATTTACAATCGGTCTTTATTTACAAGATACTGCGACCAGATATCATTAAATTATTCCGTTACATTCCCATTTCAATTTTTATCATATACAGGGCGGTCTGAATTGCACAAACCAAATGTTACTAGCTGGTACAACTCCTTCGAATCAGAAAAACCTTCGCGTCAACGTGGAAGGAAATTTTTTCCGAAGATCCAAGATCTCGAGTTGAAATTCTTAAATTGATTTTTAATATATCTAAAAATAAGTTTGGCCAAGTCTACAATTTTATAAGTTTCGTGTTGCCAATTAAAGACGTACTTGCACCTCTTAATTAGAAATCTTCGACTTACTTTTGTTGTTCTTGGGCTCGGCTCTGTGGGTGCGGTCCCGTCATCAGCACCAATTCTTCCAAACGTTTCGCCGTTCTTCATCGTCGAATCAGTCTTCCCTTTGCTTGCACATATTTCGATAAAATTTGATTGGTAAGGTCAAAATCTTGATCAAGTGCCACTTTGACATTTAAAATAATAATTTTAAAGTAAATAAAATAAAAAATAAAACACATAACTGCCAGTGTTAAGTAATAAAGCAGGTAATACGACTTTATGATTAAATAAATCACATAGTGTGAAATAAAAAAGTGACTCAAGTTTTAAAATATCGAAAGTACAGTATGAAATAAAAAGATGAACACGCTACAAGTCTGTTAACTGTTGTTTTATAATGCTGGTTTAGAAATTCTTATACATGCACATAACTTACGGGACTTGTAATGTAAATAACTATTCTTTGTCGAGTTAAATATATTTCTAAAAAAGATTATCGCCAATATTAAGTTTAGACTGATACGTACCTAAGTATTAATGTATTTATGAAGTAATAGCTTTAATATCTATATTTATTGTGACTTTACTATTACACTAACTTTTTAGTAACGAAATTTTATAATTTTGTACAGTAATTTGTATTCAATAAATAGTACCTACATATGTACAATTTTCAATGTAAATTTAGTTGTTTTACTAATTTCCTATGACCACAAATCGAGTGGTGGGATTTAATAGATAGATATGTGAATAGAGAAATTTAATATAAGAGGAAATGTAGGTATTTTACGGCATAATTCTGGTTTCAACATTTTAAATGACAAAATTATACCATTTTATTATTTCAACTGAATAATGAAAAAATATCGACTCACAATTTTATAAAAGATGAAGTAATGGCAATTGAAATATACAAGTATAGTAGCCAATTATTAATTTTATTAATTGTTACCACATAAACCACAACGACACTACTGAAAAGCGTGTAATTGCTAATTCCTTTTATTTACATCATTAAATACATATTTATTACTCTAACGCAGTAAAAAATAAAAACTATCAAATATTATAGAAAAATATTGTAAGAATTTTTTATATGTTAAGCCACAGAGGCGCCATCTTTCAGATAAATGCTAAAGTTTAATCAGTTAATATTGATTAGTGCGGTAATAAACCTCCCTACGAATGATTAAAAACGGCAAGTGTTGATGCCAATGTAAGAATTCATTTGCCCTTAGTTGTTAACAACTCCTGGTATGATCTGAGACAGCAATGACAGCATACATATATTTTATTTTCTAGGGCAATTTTTGATTTATAATTTCTTTATTACCCATTCCAATATTTTATCCAAGCAGCACAAAGCAGTTTTATCCCAGAAATATAATCACTGACGAAGAAGACTATTCTTGGAAATAAGTCTATTTACATTTTCAAATACTTTGAAAGCCGTCTTAAGCATTACTAGACTACAATATTATGTAAATTTTATTATAAATTCAATGTCTATTGTTGCAGTCTGACATCTAACACTGTAGCCTGTAACTAAAACTTGAAATAAAGTAAATATCTATTATTCGCCACTACGGTGCCCTCTAGTAGTTGATAGACGAACCGGTTTCCCTACTTAAGATGTAAACTATAGAGGGTAGGTATATATTTACATGTTTTTATGATAGATGGCGGCTAGTTGCTAACTAATAACTAAAGTTGAATTTGAATGATTGGAATTTTAAAGAAAATTAATATTTCGCAAAAAAAATATTATGTATATTCTTAATTGTTTCTAATTATCATTAAGCTATACACTGGGAAAAATTCTATAATTAAATCACACCAGTAAATTACGAATTAGACACACGCCGCAAATCTTCTTTCATCTTTCATCTTTTAATTTCGACAATAATCTTTCCCTGCCTGTATAAATCACCTAATTGCTTGAACCTGTAAATGAGTCGAAAATATCAGGTTTATGCCGTCGAACTGGTTTAAAAATATCACTTTTGATTTTTTGTAAACGGATGCTCGGAATGCCGCGCCACCACACTGAAAGAAGTGTTTTGTGAAATTTATCAAAATGTTTTTGTTTCTTATACAGGCTGTTACAAATTCGCTTCTCACTGCAGGGATCTCGTAAACGGTAAGTGATACGAAGTAGCTTAAAGTTTTTACTCTTCAGAGAAAAATTATTAGAATCATATCTGACCTTGGATTTAGAGATGACTGTAGAGAGCAGTTTTCTAAATTGAACATTCTAACTGTATCCTGTGCATATACATATACTTCATTGTTTTATTTATGTCAAAAAACACAAACATAACTTTGGAATCAGAAGTGATACTCACTCTTATAATACCCGAAAGAGCACATACTTATGTAATAAATTTCTAAGACTTAGTAAAACGAGAGTCGGTACTAATTTATTGGGCCATCAAATTTTTTAACATAATACCTCACCAAATTCAAATTCTTAATGAAAATAATTTTAAATCAAGGATAAAAAAATACTTAATAAAAAATGCCTTTTATAGTTTTGAAGATTTTATTGACAGTAATGTAGCTCGAATATGAATGTTATCATTAATCTTAGTATGTCGTTTATCCTATTTATTTTAATTATATGTTGTTTATGTATATTTGTATAACAGTTAGTTGATTGCTATCATTATGTGTATTGTTATTTATCACTTTCTTTTTTTTTTTGGACGCGTGTAAACACTTTTATGTGTATGTAACACTAGCCTTTATAAATAAATAAAAAAATAAATAAATTAATTAATTAAATGGGGACAAAGTTGCGTAATCGGGGGACCAATATTATGCCTCTAAAAATCAACATGATTAGTTTTCGAAATATTTGAAAAAAAAACTAAATTTTGGAAATCCGTTTTTGTTTCATTTCAGCCTTGTTTGAAGTGATATTGAAAGCAAAAGAACACTTTCTCAAGACAACTTTTTACCGTCTATCGAATGGCATAATCAATTTTTATATGTAACGTTTTGTCTCTTCAGGACAATCATCAACTTCATTTTTTTTAATACGAGCCTGGAAATCTTATTACATTTTTTGCAAGCCCCCATGACCCCCAATGCTGTACTGTCTCAGCCCGGACCAGATTCAGACGTTTTGTCTCGAAAAATTCATCTTCATGTATTCGTTCCAAAATGTAATTTGTTTGTTGTTAAATGTGTCTGATAATGTCGCAGCTAGCGATCTCTAGCAGATGGTCAAAAACTAATGGCTCTAACGTATTTAGTTATCTCAAAAAAATACTCGTATTGCATAAGAAAAAATCGTTTTAATCTTCGTGTTCTATCAGCTGGTACTGGATTTCATAGAACTTTTTCCAAAACATGTAATGCACCTGTTTATTTGTTGTTCCCACTTTTTATGATTACATGTTATTTTTTTCTTTGACGTTTGTCCCTTTTATCCCGCATAAAATTATATCTAAAAAATGTAGTGAATTTTAACTGATAATATGAACCAGAGACAAGTTTGTGAGGAAAATACAGTTTAAAGAAACACATTCTCGAATTTCATTGGGTTCTTACACTAGAGATAGGGATAGTTGTATTATATTAGAACGAAAAACTTTTCTCAGTGTAACCTCGTTCTTGTGTGCGCACGAAGCTAATCGCCTTGGTGATATTGGTAGGCCGGGGCGGCCTGGAAACAAGTGAAGGTGCGAGCGGCGCCCGGGATAATTACAGGGCTCGGCCACCGCGATATGATGAATTAGTGGCTGTTACTGCCTCTCATCTTGGCGGACGACGTGGTGAACCGCGTACGGTGAGATGCGTTGTTATTAGGTGAGACCGAGACTTCTCGTAATAGCGTTCGCTAATTTGACTCATTGGGAGCGAGAAATTCATTACGTTTTTTTGCAAATTTGTCTTTAAAATTCCATTATCAGATATAGTTTCAACAGAAGACGTGGATAAGGTAGAAGGTAGACAAAATAAGAGAATGTTTTACTTTTACGTATGAACTTTAATTATAATAGATTTCTATAGTATTATAAAAACTTCTCTGGTCAGTTAGAAGGAGAGATATCGGAATTCGAAGCCTTAGGATATCACAATAATGCAACCCTTCTCAAAATCGAGACCGGACAAAACATCACTTTGATATAATACTCTGATTCACATCTTTATGCAAATTTGAATACACAAAAAGCGCCATAATCCTAAACATAATAACTTTACATGAGTATTATGCTTGATTCCCCATTTATCATGCCTGTTTGGACTACGATTGATGAAGATGGATCGAGTATCACGAGAGCTGATTTCCAGTTTTTCGATTGTACCTGAATGTTTGGAATGTTCTGTTATTCAAATAATAGAATGTATTGGGAAGTTGTCATTACTTCGACTCACACAAAAGTGCCGTCCCTAAGAAAACAGAACATTTACTTGGTACTGTTTAAAAAATTTGTTATAAAAAAAGGTACAAAAAATAAAAGGCACATTTCAATAGACAAAAATAACAAATTAAAAGGTATTATACACCGTGTCCACCTAGTGCGCGTAAGTCCAATATCTAGGTTAATAAAAGGTATAACTTATTTTTTTTTCTACAGAGTTGCCTACTTTCCCAAACTGCACAAAATGAAAATATATTTGCATATACAGGGTGTTCAGTTTTTCCTGGGCAGGTACCAACTTAATTTTTTTAAATGGGAACCTATATTTTTTATGGCATTATCGAATTCTACGTGAAAAATTAACGGGACGTGTTATGATCCCTATTAAAATATTGATAGTTTTCGAGATAATCGACTTTTCAATATTTTTTTCTTATGTTTCGTCAAATGTTATTATTTTATTGTTATTATACGTTTCCTATTACCTATTTATCTTTCAGGTTTCAGGTTAGAGAACACCTAAATCACGTATATCCAAACCAGCGGTTAGGTCGTGGTGGTCCAGTTCCTGCACGTTCGCCTAACTTAAATAGTCTGGACTTTTTCTTGTGGGGTTATATCAAGGAGCGAGTATACGAAGTACCACCAACGGATATTTAAGACTTACAAGAAAAGATTCAAAACGAGTTTCTAACTATAACGCCTCAAATGTTAAGAAATTTCCACATTCATTTTCATCGTAGATTAATGCTTTGTGTAGAAAATAACGGTGGACAGTTTGAACATTTATTTTAAGCTAGCTTGCGACTATGAGTATTCTTTTTTCAAAATTCTCTTCATCCAAATTTTTTAATCTCCAATTTCACTAATAACTTTCCTAACTACGGTAACAGTGCTTGATTTTCAATTTAATACGGATGAAACTTCTTCAATATTTTATTCCTGGCACTAATATTTGGATTTTCAACAGCAGACGCCACAACTTTAAACTAAATATTATCGTTGTTACTTTCATGTCTCCTGGTATAGTTTTCTCATAATTCGCATTTGCTGTTCATTCAAACCTTTCCTTCGCGTTTTCAAAACAGTGGGAAATTTGGATTATTTACTTTGTAAATACCTACGTGCTGCTAGCAAACATTTCCCATATTTTGCTAATTCTTAATCATTTGTAGCGATTTTATGGTTTTTTGATTTTATTTACAAGTAAATAGTAACTTTCCATAAAGACTTATTTATTAAACTCAAATATCAAAATTTTTCAGTTATTAATTTTTATTTTAAATAGTGTAGCTAGACAAATAACAAATTTAATAAAAATAAATGCCCTTACAATATTTTTCCCGACAAAGGAACGGGCGCAAATCCGATATTTTACATAAAAATGGGTTTTTTGCAAAAAATACGCAACTTAGGTATAGGAAAAGCTATTAGGGAAAGCTATAGGGAAAATTGTAGGGTCTACAGAAAGGCATCTAATGAAATCATAAAACATAGGGTGTTCTATTTGAAAAAGTCGAGATTTTTCAAATTTTAAATTATCAGGTTTGGCACGATTTTTTTTGCCCCCTATATAACGCAGGTAAACTTTTGATACGTTTTTTGAAAGAGCCATCTTCACTCTACAGTTCCTGAAAAAATAAATTTCTAGCTGTCATACAATCATAATTATATCAACTACTAGAAGTGACGAAACATAAGAAAAAAAATGAAAAGTTGATTATCTCGAAAACTATGAATATTTTAATAGGGATCGTAACCATAGAAAATATAGTACTAACGTAGAATGAAATATAACATATGAATAATGAAACTGTCATGGCGGCGTCACATGTTAGTTAGCTTCCAAAATAAAAGATGGCGTAGAGAATGCTAACCCTGTCATTTTGGGTTGGTTGGTAATGCAGTTTGGACTTTGCACGTATTTGAAGTTTGGCTTTCGTTATCTTTGGTTTCTTAGGTTATCCTCTGAAAATTGTAAATTATAGTATTGCAAGAATTGTGTTTATAATTATTTAGTGCTTAAGAGTTTTCTATTTGTTATTATATTATACTGGGAATACGATGTGTAAGTTTTAAGTTATATTTTATTAAAAACCAAACCTATATCTTTACCAACATTATGTGGAACACTCATACTCATGTTACCTGTATTAATCGATTAGAAACAGTCCACATAAAATGTGCATGTTTGAAATTACATATTATTTAAGTTAAATATAGATAAAAATAATTATGTGTATGATGATAAACTCCAACTAATATTTTATAAAACCTTTGATACTTAGATGCTTACAAAATTTTTAATGGTGGTGAATTGGTTTCTTTATTCAGTTTGAGACATAGAAAATATACTGTTAATATTAAGGTTTGAAAGTTCCAAACTATATGAACTATTGAATTTAACCCAATATTGTACAAATATTCGGTTAGGTGTATACCTATCTCCGTGAGATTATTATAACAGTTCATGCATAATTTTTATATTTTTACAGCTTACTTACCAACTTATCAAGTTTATGAAGCAAATGAATTAAATCGTTGTCGTTTTTACCTACAATTAAATACATAACAAGAAATTGTTTTAATAGTACATGCATAACAACATTCTGTATAAATCAATTAGGATTTCTTGTAGATACAAAATAAACTTAAAATTATTAAAAAATGTTTTATTTCCTTATCGAAACCATTTACTAAGTATATCTTGGCAAATGTCAAAATTTGAAAAATACTATAATATAATAAAATAATAAATAAGAAATTGTCTGTATTTATTTGTGGCATTATAAATGTTATAATTTGGATATTTTGCCATAGTTTGAAGAAAAAAAAACTGGAAAAATAAACCCTTGTACCGATAGGGACAGTCAAGTGTCAATACTGAAAACTTTTGCCTAATAGTGAGATGCCAGAGACATACATCTACATGTATAAGTCTGGTTACGCACTGGAAAAACAAATACACATCACAATAACACTGACGTTTATGAAACCTCTAGTTTCGTTATCAAAGCAGAAGCGAATTAGAAAAGTACTGAATATTAGTTTTTCGCTACATTTTCTGTTTAACTAAATAATCTGTTCTCAAAAGTATTGACACTTGACTATTCCTATTTGTATAAGGGTTTACTTTTAAAATTTTTAAAATAATATATTAGAGGATATAAGTGAGAAGTCGTTTGCATACGATAGATGACGCTGTAATCAGTTCACAAAGTATAAAATGTTGCCTACCCATTAGGAGCTAAGTAGTAGTAAGCTTCCAAAACGTTACGTGGCGCTGTTTCGCGCTTTATTGGCAATATTAGGGACATTTCATTCTACGTTAGTACTATATTTTCTATGATCATAACACAAAGTCCCGTTAATTTTTCACGTAGAATTCGATAATGCCATAACAAAATAGGTTCCCATTAAAAAAAATAAGTTGGTCCCTGCCCAGGAAAAACTGAACACCCTGTATATGCAAATATATTTTTATTTTGTGCAGCTCGGGAAAGTAGGCAACTCTGTAGAAAAAAAAATAAGTTATATCTTTTATTAACCCAGACATTGATTGGACTTACGCGCACTAGGTGAACACGGTGTAGATGAAAAAATATAAAAAGGTATAAGAGTTCGAGTATTTTTTGGAACAAGCTGTAACATGAGTAACCTTTTTCAATAAACGCCATTATTTTTGTTATTACCACTAAGAAAATTTTCAAAAATTAAAGGTTAATCTATCTGGTTTTTAAAAGTTAAAGATTTTTATAGTTCCTCGAAAACCAAAACCAACCCCTTGTACGTAGCAGTTGATTGTTTACAGTTGTTCCAAGTATTTATCGGAATATACCCACTCAACGAGCATCCGCGTCGTTGATTACTCGGCAAAAAATATTTTGTAACTCTGCGGCTGACGGGCAGTGGTGCTTGCTGGCTTTGGGCAGGCCTCCATCTCGCAAAACGAATTAGTGGCACAACGGGCAGCGGCCGTAAAACGAAATTATGACCCCGCCATACATCATCGGTGACTTTTAATGCGATTCCACTTGTACAAAAACCCCATTGCAATTTCATCTGAGGCACCGTTCGATGACTTAAAAGGCCGTAAACGCCGTTCACCGCTCTTACGCAGCCGCCATAAACTTTAGGGCGACGGCTAACCCAAAAAATATCGAAAAATATTCGGAAGAGGCCTTACGAAAAAAGTCTTAAGATATTTGGGTTTTTCGTATTTATTTTGCGCAGATTGATTTTTACTCTAAACACAGATAACTACAGATGCAGGAATAAAATCGAAACATGGTTAAAAATTGTGACCACAAAAATATTCGAAAGGTAGGTAAATTTTCTTAATCAAGACACAAACAACACACTGACGTAAATAAAACATTTTAAGACATCGATCCTTTTGTCCTTGAATATTTATAAAAAAAAGTTTTAATACACCAAATAAATTTAATATATATATTTTAAAGGGAAGTATACTTTATTTTTTGCACTCATATTTTCGTATGCTTGTAAATTTTATGTAGATGGGACGGCAACCCAAAAGTTATATTAATTTAATGTTAATACAGTAAAAAAATTGTAGTTAGTGGATTTTTGTAAGCATTTTCCCGATGAATTCGAATTTTAGACATGACATGTTAGTTTAAACAAATATTAGAAGTACTTTTACAGCGGATTTATTTTAGATCTAAAAATAATCAAATTTATTTCATAGACGGTTTGAGTTTTATATGTTTAATAAACTTAAATTCTTAATGTGCGTTTCTTGGGAAGACTAGTCATACTTTTTTTATTAAAAAAGACTAGATATTCTGATAGATACGAGTAGTGTTTGAAAAATTGCATATTTTGAAGTATGGTCATATATTTCTGTTATCAAGAAGTGGAGAAATTGCGCTTAAGATACTTTGGTTATATAAAATATCTTTATAAAGGTTGTCTTTTTTAAAATATATTTACGAATAGCTCAAAAGTTACTTACGAATACAGAATACAGAATAAAATTCAAACCTTGGTTAAAAATTTCCAAACATATTTGAAAGATAGGTAAATTTTTTTAATCATGATGTTATTCATACATTAATACTTGAAATAATAGTCCAATTAAATAAGCCTTTAAATTGAAATTTTGGTCAACTTACCTGAATTTTTGATATGAGTTTGTTTGTGGTATGTTAAAAAAGATAAAACAAACGGATTTTTCAAGATAACTCAAAACGGGTAAGGGCTAGAAAAAAAAGTTGTGTAAAAGTTGTAAAGCATACAATTCTACATAAAAATGGCCTCTTGACTTTTTCTTGTATTATTAAAATTAACAGAGTTAGGGAGGCTAGATGTTAAGGGAAGATTTCAGAAATTTAAAAAAATCATAAGCAGAAAAATGAATGAATTTTGTAATTTCTTTTTCAATCTACTCTAAAAAATTTAACCTTTCTAAATAGATATATTTTTTAATTTTTAATAAGAAAGTTATAACAATTTCAAATTTGTTGTTCACCCCCCTAAACAGAGATTTTAATGAAAACAACGAAACAGGTCAATTTAATTTTGTCAATTTGTTTACATAAACCATATTTTTAATTCTTTTTGAGTAAATATGATTTTTTTATAAATAAAAAATATAGTTTTTCTGAAATAAAAAATAAGGGTACAACCCCCCAAACACGGAATCACTTGCGAAATATTTGTTTTTCATCATAAGTAATTTCCATTTTGTTGCATTTCAAAATATTGATTACAACCCCAGAAATTTTGAAAAACTGTTTTGGGGGCCGAAATACGTGTCTCTTTACATTTTTTTAGAGTAGATTGAAAAAAAAATACAAAATTCATTTCGTTTTTCTGCTTGTTATGATTTTTTTAAATTTCTGAAATCTTCCGTTAACTTCTAGCCTTCCTAACTCTGTTAATTTTAATAGTATCTACAAGAAAAAGTTAAGATGCCATTTTTATGTAGAATTGTATGCTTTACAACTTTTATAAGAAACTTTTGTTTCTAGCCCTTGCCCCTTTGAGTTATCTTGAAAAACTCCTTTGTTTTATCTTTTTCCACCCTTGGCCGGGGGTTGAACAAAAAATTACTGTCACTTATTGTTATAACATACCACAAACTAACTCATATCAAAAATTCAGGTAAGTTTCGATTTAAAGGCTTATTTAATTGGACTATAAGTGATTTTTCTGTCCTTAAATTTGTATATTTCGAAATAAATAATTTTATATTAGGTACAAAGTACCTTTTATTTACTACGTTGTGATCTAGAAATACTGATTGTTACTCTAAGCATACTTCAAAAAAGTAACAAGATACAAGAATTAATGTCGAAATTTGGTGCTTTTTCAAATGATATAGATTCATAATAATTTTACTTCCTCTCAATGAACACTGTCCTCTGGCTAAAAATTTATTATAATGCAATTACTTTGGTTTTAGTAGAAATAAAAAGAAAACACCGACGCATTGCCTTGCGCTGCTGACCTATCCCCAGTGACCTCTCCAGTCAATAATTTACATTACCACGGTCATGCCTTATCTGTGTATTGGATGGTCCAGGCAGACTGATGAGCATTGTTCTTTTTCGAGCTGCAGCATTCGACAGGCTTCTGAGTTGCAGATTCGTTATTAACATTATTGGTCTTCAACCGCACTCGTAAGGCAGTCGGGCCTATAAAACCTTAAGGACTTAACAGCGAAACAATCGCTGTTTCAATAAATTCGGCAGTTAATGAAATGTCCGGGTAGGTACACTCACAAGAGCTGCCACAAATGGTAGTTATCAGTGGGGGGAACGATGACGTACTGTATTGAATGTATTGACAGACCTAAAATTGGGAGTTTCAAATGCAATTTTAAGTTATTGAATTTGTACAATATAGTAGATGATTGTATCTTTAGATTTTGTCTTTAGAACACAATAATCTTTAGAACACAATAACAATACACTATGCCAGTTAAAAAGCATATAAAACAATTCTTTTCCAGCATTTAAGATGTTCAGAAAGTTTCAAGATGGTCTTTTCATTCTTTCATTTTTTCATGGCTAAACAACGAAAACAAGCAAATTGTCAGTTCCCTACAGGGCAGTGGCGGCTTGTGGTATATTTGGCAGAGGAGGTTTGAACTTAAACTTGCCTTTCTTTTCTTTGAGAGCGGATCATCGTTAAAGGTTTCGTCAATGTATTATAAGAAAAATGCATACAACGTGTTGGAATGTATCTCATTTAGTACGGAATTCTTTTAATTTTGATAAAAGTGAATTAATTCTCTTTTTAGAAAATATGTTACGTCAGTTAATTTATTCAGCAAAATTTGGAATACAACATCGGTTTATTCAGAAATCATTGTAAAGATTTTCAAGAGAGAAATGAAATTTTTGTCCAACAACAATTGTTTTAATCCATAAGCGGATTCTAAAGTTTGTTGATCATTTAAAAAATCCTCACTATCCGATATGAAATCAAAAACTTTGACAGATGGTTGCTGGGTTAATTTCAAAATTTTTTTCTTATATCAATATAGGTCCGATTAAACAGATTGTACATAATTATCTGGAATTACCCACAGCCTATTAATAATTATTATTGTACATTAAATATTGTATAAAAGATCATATTATTAACGTTACATTTAATCAACATCGGTCATTAATATTTAGGTCAGGCATTAAATTCTTTTCCTGTGTGTTTGTAACAGTAAGGTCAAACGGCTCAGTGGCAGTCACCCAACGAGTTGATTCCTCGTTTCCCCGTGGAGAGCGACCTCATCTCACTCCATTTACGCGAATGTGGGGCCAAATGGCGCGGACGTAATTCACCCTTTCTTAAGCGGCAGGCAAAAGTCAACCGTCGTCCTCATTAAAATACGTTAATCGCATTTAAATTTGCTGTTTAAATGTGGAGCAAGTCATAATTCACTGGGAAGTCAAACATGCCCGGCCGCTCTACCCGGACTTGAGAGGGTTAACTCCGGGAGATTTATTGGCGTGACACCGTCGCCGGGATGCGGTGCGAATTTCCCCAGTTTAACCGGACACGAAGCTCCTTACGACCTATAGAGGTTCGTATGGTGGGGTTAATCATAAAATCTTTTAAAATTGAAACAAAAATTTAAGGCATGTTGAAAGGTGTTTCAGAGAATCGTGTCATAAATCCTAAGAGCAGTATCGTCATTAGACATTATCTGAAGTTACTTGTTTGTGGCAGTTTTACTTTTTCTTTTGTGTGTTGGTTAATTTGTCATCTGTGAAAAAAAATTAAAAAATAATGAAAAAAATCCTTGGGGCAAAAGGATTAATCAATTCATAAGACATTATACACATACAGACCAGGAAAGTTAGACAAAGAGACGGAATAAGCGAATTATTTTAGTCTGAGATTTTTTATAGAAAAGTGTAGTCAGAAAACATATGTCACACACATAAGCACCAGCAACATACAGAGTTTTGAAATACAGACATATGTATACAGGATGTGTCATTTAACACTACCGCTGCCAATATCTCCGAAATGAAGAAATTTATTTTAGTTTCGGAAATTGGGGTTGTTAGGTCCCTCGAGTAGCTTCAAGTTGTAGTTAGATTTGTTAGTTCAAATCTTTCTGTATAGATGGCGTGGCGATACTAAAAAATTTCTTGTTCCCTTGTTGTTTGTAATATAATTGTAAATTTAAATTCGATGACAATACGAGAGGAATTTTCTGGAGCTACAAAGATACAATAAAAAAATATTTAATTAATATCTAATAATTTATCTAAATTCATGTATTTATAATTAAAAAAATAACTTTATTTATTTATTATTGTTAAAAATTTTTTATGGACTTCCATATTTAGGTTTCTTATGTAAAATTGCATCATTGCTGTCGCAAAAAAATTTCAGAGAAAACAATTTTTCTGGAAAATACTAAAAGGCGCATAATTAATTCGTAATGTAATGTAAATAAGTATTCAAATCTCGAAAAACTGTAGATACTTGTAACATTTTCCAAGAATTTTCCATAATTTTCTTTTCTCTAATTCACTTTTGTTAATTAAAAATAAATTGACTATTATTTGCCTCCAAAACATTAATTTTTTACATAATCTGTACTTCTATACTTCATTTAAAAAATATACGGGAAAACTATTGGAAAAATCGAAATTTTTCATAGAAGCAATTTTGAAATTTCTAAAAAAACATTTTCATTAAGATATTGGCAGTTTTTGGTCAAAAAACGCGAAAAATCAATCATACAAGGTGATTCATATATGATGACCAAAAATGAAACCCCGTTTTCTTTGGTGAATTTTAAGGGGTGCAGATGTATTTCACTATCCAAAATCTGAAGGCTTTTCCTAAAATTTACTTGCTCCGATACCCTGTATGTATCGGTGGCATATTTTTCTAAATAAAATAGTACGGCACTGCTTTACGGTAATAACCATGATATTTTCGGATTCGTCTTTCAATTTTCTACAAATTATTACTCTCTTATGTTTTTCGAAAATATCCTGATTTTCCAGTAAAACTTAAAAAACGAACTGAAAACATACTTCGATATTCGAATAAAATGCGATTTAAAATTACATAGTAGACTGCGATAGCAACTTTGACATTCTGAGCAGTTAAAAGAAAAAATAAATAATGCCTTTCATGCCATCAGATTCAAGCACCAATAAATTTCATACAAATTGCATTTTCGTTACTAAAAGATGTCGCGTCTGTGTTCGTGCAAATGGAGATATTTTTGGTCATTTACTCAAATAAAATGATATCAAGAATAGGTAACAAATTTAACATAATTTCAGACAAGTAATTCTTTATGGATCTTTTTGTCAGACTCTCCTAAATAATAATGTTTAAAAATCAAAGAATTATGTTGGAGATTTGTAAACACAATTGCAAATGCAGATGTATCTCCAAGGATTCAGGTTCACAAAGTAATTTTTATTTAGACAAAAATTGTTTAATAAATATATCCTCATTGACCCTTTTGGCACAACAGTTTATTTAAGTATGCGTTGATTACTTTAGAGGATATTAATTGCATATGCAATTGTGTTGCATTGAAAAATAACAGACGATAGACTCATGGTTCAATTCATAGGAAATATATTTTTTTATTTTTTAATGATCCATTGGTCCCGGGACAAAATTATTAAAAGGATTCAAGTTAACTGCCCATTTCCTCCTTCAAGATTTTAATATTCCCCAGTAAAATCATGATTTACCACAAACTGGAATTGAACCATAACAGCGCCACCATAGAAACGTAGCGCTAGACTAGCAATAAAACTATCATTAACTACGTGTTTATTACAAGATGGCAATACCAAAACCACATGTTTATCATTAAATCCAGCACAGAACAAGCCGTTACCACTTAACATATTCCGAGGCGAAGAAAAAACGCGAAGAATAAACCTCAGTGTTGCTCCCTGGAAAAATATAAACAAACAACGCACACTTATCTACGTTTTTTTTTTTCAGCAGCACAGACTAATTGAAAACATTTTTCGCCGAAAGGGCTGCAGCGGCGGTAATTGCCGTCTAGCGGCGGCAGACTCTTTCAACCCCTTCAATTCATCCCACTCATGCATATTTATTTACGTAAGCCACCCGAAACATGTTCTACATAAACCGGTGAACTGTGCAGGGGTTGGCGCTGATAAGGGGTGTTTTGAAATATGTAACATTATGTCGGTCTGATCGGGCGGATCTGGCTTCTTCGTGAACTGGCTGGCGGTGAATTTGGGCGAGCGAGGGTAAATACTGAACACCCCATTCGTGGAGTTAAAAAAAATGATATTCAGGACGTTAATTAAGTACGTCGCTAACCGTTATGGAGTCTTTGAGTGATTTTAAACCATAAAAGTTATATAATAGTCCAATTAAATAAGCCTTTATATCGAAATTTTGGTCAACTTGCCTGAATTTTTGATATGAGTTAGTTTGAGGGACATTGTAACAATAAGTGAGAGTAATTTTTTGTTCAACCCCCGGCCAAGGGTGAAAAAAGATAAAACAAAGGAGTTTTTCAAGATAACTCAAAAGGGGCAAGGGCTAGAAAAAAAAGTTTCGTGTAAAAGTTGTAAAGCATACAATTCTACATAAAAATGGCATCTTGACTTTTTTTTCTACTATTAAAATTAACAGAGTTAGGGAGGCTAGAAGTTAAGGGAAGATTTCAGAAATTTAAAGCAATCATAACAAGCAGAAAAACGATGAATTTTGTATTTTTTTTTTTCAATCTACACTAAAAAATGTAAAGAGACACGTATTTTTTTATCGGCGGAAAAACATATTTACGGGGTGAAATACACCCTCAAAGTTCTCCCCCCAAAACAGTTTTTCAAAATTTCTGGGGTTCTAATTAATATTTTAAAATGAAACAAAATGGAAATTACTTATGATAAAAAACAAATATTTCGCAAGTGATTCCGCGTTTGCTACCCTAATTTTTTATTTCAGAAAAACTATATTTTCTATTTATAAAAAAATCATATTTACTCAAAAAGAATTAAAAATATGATTTATGTAAACAAATTGACAAAATTAAATTGACCTGTTTCGAGGTTTTCGTTAAAATCTCTGTTTAGGGGGGTGAACAACAAATTTGAAATTGTTATAACTTTCTTACTAAAAATTAAAAAATATATCTATTTCTCTGAAAAGAAAGGTTACATTTTTTAGACTAGATCGAAAAAAAAAGATTACAAAATTCATTCATTTTTCTGCTTATGATTTTTTTAAATTTTCTCCTTAACTTCTAGCCTCCCTAACTCTGTTAATTTTAATTGTATGTTTTACAACTTTTACACGAAACTTTTTTTTCTAGCTCTTACCCGTTTTGAGTTATCTTGAAAAACCCCTTTGTTTTATCTTTTTTCACCCTTGGCCGGGGGTTGAACAAAGAATTACTGTCACTTATTATTATAACATTCCTCAAACTAACTCATATCAAAAAGTCAGGCAAGTTGACCAAAATTTCGATTTAAAGGCTTATTTAATTGGACTATAAACATAGATTCGCAAATCGATAGTTTTCGAGATAGAGTACTGAAATTAAAAAAATATCTAAAATATCTCAGGAGGTGTGTGAGAAGGTTGAAACTTAGGTAAGGTAAACTCGAATATGAATACTACACTGTATATACTATATAGTGACGGAGATGATATAAATCTGTCCAAATATTTTTATATACACTTATACAGGCTGTCTTATAAAATCTGAGGGCATTTTCTAAAATTTACATGCTCCAGTGGCGGAGATACATGGTATCATAAACATAACATAAACATAAGAAACACCACAGAAATGAGACAACCCCCAAATCCAAAGCCAAAGGCTGTACGGAAGGGGGCTACACTTGAAAAAACGCGGACAAAGAATACGAGGTTTCATTTTTGGTCACCATTTGTGAATCACCCTGTATAGAAATATCTCACAAATCTTCTAAGTCCATCGAAATACTTTTAAAACCTCATAATGCCTAGATATACTTCAAACTATAGAGGAATATGTCTCAAACACCCCAAAATTGTTTAAAATGCATAAAAAAGTCTGGAAATTCTTCCAAGCATTTCACAAAACTTGTAGTACTTGGAAGTACTTGAAAAACCTCAAAAAATAAATAGAATTAATTTGAAAACTTGAGAATACACAAAAAAAGTCAATTCAAAGTTCCTTGAAATCTCCTAAACACTACAAAAAAACTTTAGACGTGTCATCTTCAATTGTCATCTTACATCATTGACCTTTAATTTGACGTTTGACTAAGGTCATTGGTCTCAGATTATTGATAGTATACATTGTAAATAAGAAATTTGTATTGTCCAGGTTCCATTCCTGGTTACTGAATTCAAGGCACTAAGGTCGACGTTCAATCGCCTGTGTTGATAGGTCCGCAGAGATCATGTAACGAAGTTCGTCTTAGGTGTGGACAATTGGCCTTTTTGGATTGAAGTCATCTGGAACGCCTAATGGACTAGTAGTTTTACGTAATTATGTGATTTTGTGTTTTTCAGAAATTGGAAATTGAGGTGATTTTTTAACTTTATAGCGCGTAGTCGGTGGTTGCTGTGCCGACACCATCGTCTTCCGGCGGAGTCGTCTGCTGTGGCCTCGGTGTTTGGGCGCCTAGGAGCGCCTTAAAAACTTTAGCAACAATTGTATTTTCACGCCTAGGTTTCCTAAAGTTTCTTACCTTAGTTTTACTTTAACTACAATAATTTCATTGTGTTAGATTTTCCCTGTTTTTATAACGTTTACGTAACCTATGCACTTAACATTCCTTATAAATTATATTTAGTTTTTTCAAGGTTGAATTGAAAATTCGTGTAACTTAAACCGTTGTATGTTCAACCTTTAAAGTTTTCAACCAAACTACGTTATTTTAACGATTTTTTTTTCAGCCATCAAGTTCTCGCTGGGGACAATATAGACGAATTGTGTTTGTTTTTAATGATACAGCTCTCCCCCGCGCTCCCACCTTGTTACAATATATCCAGGGAATAGTAACAGAATATTTAAAAGGACAGGCAAGTCTGGCAGATGAAGAGCAATCCTCGACGAAGCGGTGTGCGTTTGATATTTTTATTTACATATCAGTAAATTCAATTAACTGGCTGCGACGCCGCCTGCTCGGGTTGCCCGGGGAGGCTGTCAGGAGAACATGACAAGCAGATAAATTCGCGATTGCTGAATTGATGGCTTAAAAACAAGCTGACTGCCGGGCACTTCGGCCGTTCTGTCCACTCGAATTGCGGCTTCGTGTGTGGTTTTTGGAACGTCCGAAGCGAGGTGTGTTCCAAGAGAGCGTCACGCCGACGAGCAGGAAAAAATCGCTTAAAAATGAACACGTCTAAGTAGATTTTTGTCATGCGGATTAGACATAACAGATATAAGAGAAGAAGAAGAAAATTATACATACTTATACATACTACATACATGAATAATGGTAAAATCGTTCTTTTTGGTTATTGGAAAGTTGAGTTTATTCTAAAAAAATAGAATTTAAAATTTTGTATCAACAGAAACTGGTTTTTATATTGATTTTTTTTTACTGAAATTTAAATTTCGTTAGCGTTTCTGTGTGAAATATTTAAGAACAAACAGCCCTCTGAAAACGCACGACCAACGAAAATTTAGTCATCAATTTTACCAAGTAATTAGTTTGAAACGTGCATGTACAAAAATCACACCTATTTTTTATCAATTACCACCATCTATTCATCGAATACTAATCTGCCGTCTCTTCTCACACCTCGACTCTGGCATTCGCGGAAATGGGAATCGAAGGAGCGGGCCTCGATGCAGGGTTAATATGGAGCGATAAATTATTAGTAGGCGAAATTGCCTTGCAAGTTTACACCTAAGTAATGATTTCGACACTAATCGCTGAAAGGGGCCGCAGAATGGATGGTCGACGATGGGCCGGCTAATATTTGGTGCTTAACAGAGGCGTACAGTCGATTTTATTCAATATTTAATCGGGGGTTTGTGGCAGCAAATCGCCACGGAAAATATCTCAGCGAAAAGAGATTACTGTAGCATCAAAACAAGAAAAAATACGACCTGGTTTCGAAGAAAAACGTCTCCTTTTGGTACTCAACACCAAAATATAAACTCTCTGTCTCTAGATTGTATGTATTAGTTGAATATTTTACGACAAAATAATTATAAAATAATAACACACTACAATAACAAAAATTTTAAGTCAGCTTTTCCAAATGTGCCATCGCTACCCGTATAATTACGTACGTCTCACAAAACTGCTCCTTTTGTTCCTTTCACGACAGACAACAGTTTGCAAATATTGCCTCGCCGGGAATAACACACTGGAATAAATGTTGATTATTTAATTATACGTCAGGATGAGATGATTTCTTCCAGTAAACATCAGGTCTCGAAGATGGCAGGGGAGTGCCCGTAAATATAGGCATTTTGTGAATAATTGGCGTGTTTACAGCTTTTCATTTCCGAATGTACGAGTCTATTCTTTTATTTCTGTTCTTTTGAACTTAATTCGTATGTGGGCTCTTTGTGTAGGAAATCTGACTTTCTCGAATTTTTTAGGTTTAATGGGACGAGATAATTTACGTATTACCGTCAATAGATTATTATTTATTATTTTACTGTAAAAATGAAGCATTTTCCCTGACGCAAATATTTATCAACATAGCCATTACTGTATGATAGTAATCAAAAATCGTTTGTCGCCATCACGGCCCCATAGACCTAGTAATAATAAGTAAGAGAAACCTAAAAAAAAATCTATGTAAGTTGAACATAGTTTCTCAGTTATATTATTAAGCTTTGTTCAAAATATATCTTCTTCTAGTCCTCGCTGAACAGTTTGGAGTTCTAATGGACTTCGATACACATTCAAAACTGCACTAAACTCTATTATAAGGCAGCTATTCAATGGAGAGGTAATACAAATGCGAATATAATTTGTCTGTTGTTTTCGCCCCTTGGTAGCACGCCCCTGGTTCGCATTCGAGTCCCGATTATTTATGGGATCCACGAAAAGCGAGCCCGCTCCGATAATTAGATGCTGAAACTAATTAACTGCTGGAACGGGTCGGAGGTGTGAAACAAAGAGCAGCCGACCTGGGGCCCTGCCACGGATCAGGCGACCGGACCGAGGCTCTCTCTTTGGGTCTCTCTTGGAGAGGGAGAGTGTCTGGGCCAGGGAATCTAACGGAAATTCGAAGAAATTTGACCATTACGTCTTATGCGATACGATACAGAATTGCAAAGTATAAAATAGGGTGATGATTTTGACAATTTTTTAACTCCATTACTAAGTACTATTTAATATCTAAAACTTTTAGATTTGGAAACCAGGGCGAAATTCGCTGAGTACGACATAAGCATACCTCAAAAACACACTTAGATACTAAAGTTAATTTCCAAACTTTTACCTAGAATATAGATTATACATATACGATTCTTACGATAATAGAACCAAAATAAAAAAATAGAAAATACATGTAATAGTCCAGGGAACGATGAGAAAAATTGGATAAAACCTCCGAATACTTTCGGATAGATTCGATTTTTATGAAAATTTGGAATTAAGCTTATTTCACCATGTAGATGAAAAGTTATATATGCTTGATATGCGCTTCTTATTTTTAGGGGATGAAAGCCACCCCTTATGCTACTAAAAAACTGAATAAATATAAAAATAGGTGTTATGTAGACTAAAATCATATCTTAACATATAGAATAAATATTGTTTCATATTGTGGGTTATAATTTACGTTATTTTTATAAAGTTTCAACCATTAAAACCACCCTTAATGATAAAAATATAAATTTAAGTTTCTTTGACCTTAAAATATTTTTATAGCGCATATATTATAGATAGAAATCTTTTCAATAGTTTACAGTATTATAAATAATTTATTACAATATTTCAACCCTGCAAACTTCTAGCAGCGACTACACAAATAAAAAAAAACAAAATATTCTTTGAAAAAAATCAAAACTTTTGTATTCTTGAATATTTTTCGTATCTTTTTTATTTTTAGTTATTTTCAAAAATATATTATTTTTTTGGAATTAAAAAAAATATTTTTCAATCAAAACGTAATATTTTCAAAAATATGCATTCTAAACCGCTTAAACTTGTATAATATATTGTTGGCACATAAAAAATGTAAATTGTAGAAGGATTACCTTTAATTTTAAATCTCCTGAAAAATTCATCGGTTTTTATATTGATTTTTTTTCCAAAAAAGCGAATTAACAGTTTTATTTTGATCATAACTGTTAATTTTTATGCTATTGACTTAAAGTCAAGTTCATTTTAAATATTTTTAGTACTACTAGTAGAGTACTTTAAAAAATGTTCTGTGCATTTTTCTTGAAACTTAGAATTTTTTTAAGTTATTTTATGTTAAATGCTTCCATTTTAGTTTCTGGCGGACATGAAATTATCTTCAACCAGCCGTATCTCAGCACCTATTGCACCTACATAAATGAAAAAAAACTCAATTTTTCACGGGATGTTTTTTTCCATAGAATGTCTGCTTTCTGAGTTATTCGAGAAACATTACTGAAAAACGTCTTTTTTTTAATAAAAAATGTACATTTTCAATGACGAATAACTCAGAAAATATTGACGTATCGAAAAGTGTTCATAGATACTTTTGCTTAAAATTGATTGCATTATCGATTCCTGGGGTTATTTTCAATATTTTATTTTTCACCCCCTAGTAGGGTGGCTTCCACCCCCTGGGCAAAAGGGCTTATAGGCACTATATAACTTTTGTTTCTTCAGCTATTTTCTACTTACAATTCAAGTTGGTTCCCTGGACTATAAATTAAATAGGCGAAATTTATTTTGTGCATATCTACATACAAATGGAAAGGAATATGGTAGGTAATAGGTATAGCTGGTATATTTTAAAGGCAACTTAAAAAGTAATTTTCAATTTATATATGCAGGTGGTTTATAAATGCTGCTGGTAATTGGAACCGTTATATGCCTAAAAATATTGAATTTTATTGAGTGCTAGTTATATTTGGTGCCATGAGATTATAGCTTACTTATTTTTAAATACTTCAGTTAATTTCTTTTGTAAAGTGGATAGTTCCCAGAAAACTATAAACTACTAATTTTCAGATGTTAAAAAATCTATAATTGAATTAACTTGATCTTATATTTAACAGCTATTTTTTGAAATTTTCTTCTCTTCTCTTCAAATATTTTTCAGTAATATAACTGATTTATATCAGTTTCATTCAATAAATTTTCATTTCAATTCGATATTAATGATGCTTTATCCAAATCTTGATCTGTCGAAGAATATTGACTGAAGATTTATTTATGCGTAATCATATAGATCACAGACCAACAAAATTTAACTTTTTTTGGATGCAGAAACTTGAATATATATTTCTGAAGGATTTAGGTGCGCTGAATCCGAATCTGGCAGCAGAATTGCTCTATCACGTCAGGTTTTTGAGATATCCTAACCTAAATGTGCAAAAAAAATTCTGTTTTTCGACATATTTGAGGTTATGTAGTAATGCCATATATTCTTTTTCAAAAAACTAATACATTGAATCTAAAAGTACAAGGCTTCCTCCTTCGAATGCCGTCGAGTTTGTCAAATATCTTTTTTTTTTTTCGTTGAGATATCACATGTTGAAATTTTTAAGTTTCTCAGTTTCTTAATATGCTAAAATCTACTAAGGATCCCTTAGACGTCAAGCAGTCGATTGCAATTCAGAAACTTCATATCCATACGGTTTGTGGGTTTGGAGTTGGTGGGCTTGGGGTTTGTAAGCTTGGAGTTTGTAGGTTCGGGTTTTGTGGGATTGGGGTTTGTGGGTTTAGGGATTGTGAGTTTGGGTTTTGTGGGTTTGTGGGTTTGTGGATTTGGAGTTTGTTAGTTTGAGTTCGTATGTATTGAAGGTTTCTGAATATGAAGTTTCTGAACTGCAATCAACTGTTTAACGTCTAAGGGATCCTTAGTAGATTTTCGCATATTAAGAAACATAAACTTAGAAATTTCAATATGTGATATCTCAACGAAAAAAAAAGATGTTTGAGCAAACTCAACGGCATTCGAAAGAAGAAGCCTTGTACTTTTAAATTATATGTATTTTTTTTAAAAAAGAATAGATGGCATTACTACATAACCTCAAATATAACGAAAAACAGTGTTTTTGCACTTTTAGGTTAGGATATCTCAAAAACCTGACGTAATAGAGCAATTCTGCGGCTAGATTCGGATTCAGCGCACCAAAATCCTTCGGGGATGCATATTAGTGTGTTTGCTTCTTGACCCCTTGTTAACCTGTGATAATTAATTGTTTATTCAAAATGGCAGGTTATCATAGTAATGTTCATAATATTAATATTTTTTGAAAGAGTTTTAAATATTGCAATTATTTAAGTTATAATGTGTCACCTGTTACAGTCATTTGATGTACCTACCTATTAAAATTTAACTAACATAAAAAGGTAATCTTATTAAAAATAGAGTAATGTACATTATGATTTTAGGTACTATTGCATAAAAAATGATAACCGTTTTCTCCATGTAGCAATATTATTTGGTAATTAATATTTTAATAAACCAATTATCTACACAAATAAGTGATTCCTCGATATATATCTATCCGTTATAGTCGCATTGCTCCGGTCATGAAAAAAATTATTACAATTTGTGTCCAGTCACTCATCCATTTGCGCACCTGCGTTGTCAATATAAATTAAAATATTAATTTATATAATAACAACCAGTCACAGAATTATATTGAAGATATTATTCATGTTTTTCCTATAAGCACATGCTACTGTTGGATTAAAAAGGAAATGCGTATTTGTTTTTATCAAATGATCAGATAAAAAACACATTTACAAGCTATTTAAATTATAACTTACATATTATTAAGTGTCTATCTCAACATATCAAAAGTTCCTATCTGTTCAGTTCTTTTCCGCTGGTTCTCTTGCCCGAAAATGACATGTAATATGTATTTGTAGCTCATTAATATGATGTTATTAATGATTCGCAAGTAAATTAAAATAAACTGATGATGTCCGGACGCGATCACTGAAAAAAGACTAAACAGGTGCATAAAAAGGAAAGGACGGTCTTCATTTAATTTATTTAGATATATTATTCCTCGTTTGCAGTACAATTTTCGCTCTGAAGTTCCTGTACGCCCCTGGGCGTGCGCAAATAAATTTTTTACCCACTTTTGACTTTAATTTTGTGGCATTATGTGTCTCTTCGAACATGGCAGGCCGATAATAGTCCAATTAAGTAATTGAACGTGCTTAGAAAAATAACATATTCGTTGAATACCTGAGGCTCACTTTAACAATAGAAATGGACTGAGAATGATTATACGTTATGCCATATGCTTAAATTTTATGCAGATATGCACGAAGGGTCGCGATCATTTTTATTACCTTGCCTGCCATTTGAAGGAAGTAATGGGTATTTCTGTAAAACAGAACCGTATCGGCGTTTTCTGTTTCTACAAATATCTGATTTAAGACCATCTAATACAAGATGAAACTCACGCCACATCTATTGTGAAAATATATAAGGTTAAAGTGAAGAAAAATATTCTATTTTAGATTTCACGAAAAAATATACCTACAATAGAAAAAAGTTTTGTTTGTAATTTGGAGATTGTAGTATAACAACCCCGGGTTCGATCGAAAAAAATAAACGTTCCTCACGGGCGAAAATGTTAGTAAATTCAACAAGGCTCTTATATGCGTATGACATAAAGTGAGCACAAGAAATGCTTTATTACTTGTTTTTCGGACAACGTAATCATGACAAAACTAGTTAAATGTGAAACAAAGGAGTCGTTATTGCAATATCCGGGCAGTCACGACAATATATACATATTTTAACATGTAATAAATAACGAGCAATCGTTAATAATAATTGTAACAATTTTACCTTAGAAAAATATATGCCATTGAGCATAAAGCAATGGAGACTAAACATACAAAGAATTATTTTCATTAAACATCTGTAACCATCACAATCATAAGATTACATAGAATAATTAACAACAAAGTACTTAAAGAATAATTACCTGCTAACTAATACCGGTTAAACACTTTTAATTTTTCACTACTTATATATTTTCACCGTGCACCGATCGTCTTACTTTTCACTCTGCGCTGTTCTCTCCTCAAATATCTGGATTTCCTTCCAGAATTCCCCACCTAAGCGTTTGTTTTGCGCTTCCTTCTACCAACTGTCAATATTACGTTTTCATTATTATACAACACCCACGTAACAGGTGACGTCGAAGTTGATACGATAAGTATGGTTTTGCACAATAGTTTAAAACCTTTTCTTCCTATTCTTAACGGATGTCCCAAAATCCACATAAGATTTGAACCATTTGCATGGGTGTAGCTTCAACTTTTGCTTGGGGTGACCCCAGACCTGCAGGCCTCAATAAAAAAGTCTCCGGTCGCAATCAGCGACTTACCAATCTTACGAATATTAAATTTGAATACGTTTTAATATGATTCTAAAAAAGGGCCGCGCAATCACCGACTTACCGATATGACAAAGATAAGATGATAATATTAGATATTTTGCCGGGGGTGAGCCGTGTATACCCCTGCCCCCTAGCTACTCCCATGGCCATTTGTGCCAACAAAAAAAAGATAGGGTGACAGCTGACAGCTCAGAGTAATGAAAATTGGAACGTTATACGAAAGAACAACGCGTTTTCATTGTTGAGAAATATTTTAAAAATAATGTAGGTTTGGTAGCTTTAGTTCGCAATTTTCGTAGAAAATATGGTCGGAATAGTGATTTAACTTCATCAACTGTGAAGAAATTAAATTGAAAGGGAAGACTGGATCAATTAGTGACCTTAAACACTTTGGCCGTCCTCCAACAAGTCGTTCAACACAAAACATGGAAGCAGCTCGCAAGTGTATTGCTGAGAATTCAAGAACATCAATTCGACATCGTGGTCAAGAATTGGATATTTCGAGAAACTTTCTACGGCGTATTCTCAAGAAAAATTTGTAGATTTATACTTGCAAAGTTCAATTGATTCAAGAACTGAAGCCTTTGGACTTTTCTCTTTGGGTTTTTTGGTCTAGTTTATGAAGACAAGCCCACGAATTTATGCAAAACAGTAGATATTGGAAAATTTCTACAAAATAGTGCGCATGTGCCAGCAAATACATTTTATTTTATTTATTTAAAAACTGGAAAATAATTGTCTTGTTTACTAAATGTTTCACAATAATAGTTGTTTATATTTTTGTTATTCCGTAGGACAAGTCTGCCG
>NW_019416984.1:705421-742895 GCF_000390285.2 Anoplophora glabripennis | reverse complement strand
TTTGGGTGAATCGTATATCCACGGAGATTTTTGGCTTTTTGGCTTTCAAATATCACTAGAAATGAAAATTTTTCTATGCGCATAAAAAAAACGTGGGCTTAACTTTTGACGGCACAATATGTTAAAAAAATTCGAAAAATGTCATATTTTTCTTCCTATTCAGTTATGTATATTTTCAAGAGTTGATTTTAGACGATAATGGAAGAGGAAAAAAAATGTTTTAATATAATTTTTTATAATTTATTTTTAGAATATTCAATCAAAATTTTTTAAAGCACAGTTCTCATTCTAATTGTTTATAAGTACAAACATTCGACCAATGTTTAAATAAGCGCCAGAGCTCTCCCAATTGACGGATTCGAATTTTTCAAAAAGCGTTTGAAAGCTTGAGAGCCCTTCTATACGTGATTAAATTTTCAAGTATCTAAGGGCCTTGGTTTTTGCTGTGCAAAATTTTGAAAATTTACAATTTTTTTTTTAAATCTGGATTGCAAAATTATTATGCAAAATCTATCGAACCGATTTTGATGAAATTTGGTGTGATGATTCTACATAACATGAAGTTTTCTTGAACCAAGTATGAAAGTACTATACCCAATTTAAAGACCCCAAATAAATTCCCTAAAGAGTAATGTTTTTAACCCCATATTTGGCGATTTTTTCGTTTTTTACAATAATAATCATTATTCATTCGATTTGTAACTAGGTCATATCTTGTAAAAAAATTAATTACAAAAATTTTTTTCCTTTTCCATTTTCGCCTAGAATCAACTCTTGAAAAGATACATCATTAAATAGGAAGAAAAATATAACATTTTTTAACATATTGTGCCGCCAAAAGTTAAGCCACGTTTTTTTATGCGCATAGAAAAATTAGTAATATTCGAAACCCAAAAAGCCAAAAATCTCCGTGGATATACGATTCACCCAAACCAAAACAGATACCGCCTAGTCTATAAGTTAAGAATAAAAATTCACAGAATTGTTGCACTAATCTGTCAATTATTCAGGGATGGTGTCATCAAGAACCTCAAAATTTTAGGACCGCTGGATATTTTAAAAATTAAAAAAATGTTTATCTCCAAAGAAAAAGGTGTCGTTCACTTCATTCGAAAATTCGGCTTTTGGTTACTCTTTTTGAAAACTATCATACATATTTTTGTGAACAGTTAGGTACTTTAGATTTATTTAGAGAAAAAAATGGCTTGCAAAAATTACGGTAATCATTGTCGCCCTTCATTTTGTACGAACAAATGTCAATAGTAATCATGTATAAAAAATATTTGCCTATAATGCCACCCAAAAATCAATTTTTCGTGAACGTCTTCGTTTTTCTGGATATCGAGCAGCAAATTCTCTACATGTTCTTGAAAGTACTTTGTCACGTTGTC
Source organism: Anoplophora glabripennis (assembly GCF_000390285.2). Taxonomy (NCBI): domain Eukaryota; kingdom Metazoa; phylum Arthropoda; class Insecta; order Coleoptera; family Cerambycidae; genus Anoplophora; species Anoplophora glabripennis. Next base: position 741,504 of record NW_019416984.1, on the reverse strand, counting down.
CATAAATAACAAACATATTAAAATAATCCTCATTAGTATAATTTAAACGATCCCTAGGTATTTTCTTTTAATTTTCGGCAAAGACTAATGCAGAACAACAATAATTTGACAAATGTCAAGTTATTATAATTGTTTTTGGAGTGTTTCTCGTCACGGCCAATGTGATAAGTCCGATACGAGAAAAACTGTCCAAAAAAATGGAAAATTGCAAATATCTCTAATAGTAGTAACGGCAACCCTATATTTATATGGCTAGGAAGAAAATTTCAATCTGCATACGACAGAATAAAAAAATATAGGGTGTTTCATTGAAATTAACAAAGTTATAGATTTTTTAAGTTATCAAAATGTAACAGCCAAAATGAAACACCTAGTATTACATATTTTAATTTGTTGGTATACCATGATTTACAGGTACCATGAATCCATTTGATATCACGTTCTTGAAAAGAGTTACTAGCATCTCCGCAGACCCTTGCATCTGTCAATTTTTTTATTTAAAAATTAATATCTCAAAATCTATAACTCCTAGGTATAGGGAATATTTAATAAAGTGACCCTCAAATTTCACGTAAATCCGAAAATGCAATAATATATAGTGTGTCCCATTTAAAATAAGGAAGTTAATGTAGACTTCCGGTATAGCCGGAAATAGCATAAAGTTCTAAATATTTTAGCTGTGTTGGCCCTACTGCCTTTGATAGGTTGCCAAATTTTCAGATTTATCGGATCAGTACTTTCCGAGATATCGGGAGATTCCTGGTGGGACATCCTGTATATATTCAAAAGTGCTACAAGTGTGTACATTTTTTTCACATTATTTTTAATTTATTTCAAAAACGGACCGTTTTCAAGTAACTATTTTTTTAAGTTAAGTTAAAATAACCTTATCATATAGCTGATTAAATTGTTTGAAATAGAATTTTAATTACAGAATAACAAGCAAAATTGTAAAAATATCATTAGTTTAAATTTTCCGACAAAGATTTTTTCATCATTTAATGGTTACACAATATTAAACTAAAGATTCGTATAGGTAGAGTTGTTTCAAAATCTTATGAGCTTTGACCTTCATATACGCAGAAACATAATTCCGACCGTCGCCTAAATTATTCTACGTCCTAAAAACATTACATCTATTATTCACAGTCTATCTCGAGCTCTCGTAGCGTAAACAAGCCTTTGCTCCGATTAAAATATCATAATAAAATGCTCTATTCTTTATTATTTTAATTTAAGCAATAAAAATATATATAACGAACGTTCGCCAGTTGACTTTATTGATGCCCGAGCGCCTTAGTTCATTTCTGGTTGTAATGAGGTGGTCTAATTCTGAGTCAACGTTTTCACAACGTGCTTATTAGAAGAATTATGTGAATACGCCACGCCTTTCGCGCATTTCGCGGCTCGTGAGATTTTGAAACTACTCTACATTTCTTTTTATGAAATAAAATATTTTAATTTGCTAAACATTCAATAGAGTGGAAATTTTGTGGATATTAATGACACTGCCTTGCAATATGTCTGCCACTGCTTGACATTTATGTATTGGGTCAGTGAATTGTATGTAATTATATAAATTATTAGCCTAAGTTTCATAAATCTAGGTCAAACACGTTCAGAAGTATTTAGATTGTAATATTTTGTCAAATTTCAACACCTCGTATCTCGAACAACAGTGGATTTGATCGAACTTTTCTTTAACAACACACAATTTCGTTTAAAACCGACAATCCTCTTTTATCTTCTAAACGCATAAATCTAATTGGGGTCAATTAAAAACTCATTTGTTAACACCAGGACTTAATATCAAAAAAATATAACAAAATATGAATACCCCTTTGACTGTTGTTGTATATAACACTAGATATTAATTACAATACTAAAGAAACGCCGCATGTAATTGTGCCAACAACTGTCTTTGTTTGCTCAACCAAAATACGCCCTTTCAAAAACAATAACCGAAAACATTACGGCGAGGCGAGCAGCAGCCCACGATTATTTTCCAACCACATGTCCGTCTAATCTACGGGCACCCCTGCCTAATTTATCGTCATTAGCATTAAATAAATCGTTTATTTACAGAAGCAAACATAACCGAGTGACACTAACTTTGTCGTTACAAAGGGATGATCGCCGCCGGGAGAATACTAATCGGAGGGTCGATAGCGAGGGGTGCGCCGTATCGGAAATTAATTTCTGGAGAGTTAAAAACGCGATACCCAAATCGGTTTTAGTGGAAATGTGTGTAATAGGGCAAGAAAATGTCGGTATGACAATGATTGAAACATAGAAACTATAAAGAATCCACCAGAAAAAAAAATCATTTAGCTTATACCTACCATCGAATATACTATATATAGGGTGTTTTTAAAAATCTTTGTTGTAACTTCAGGCTTTTATTCGTTGTGTAGTTTTAAACCAAACGAATGTATTGAAACGATTGGTTTAAAGCCTCCGATTTCGAGATACAGGATGTTGAAGCTTTAAACAAATATCATGTTTATTTTTTTTTATTTTCTCGTTTTCTTATGAGTTTTTTTAGAGATATATTAAAAATTCATTCATCAGTGTAATAATTATTTTTGATGATATTAATATAATTCAAACACGTTTTTAATCTTAAATGAAGTCAAAAACAAAATAGTTTAAATTTTTTTTAATTAGCTTAATATCTTTAAAATAGTTTAACAGAAAAGTAAAAATGGCAAATGATTTTGTAGATAGAAGAACAATTACAATCAAACACTCATACCAAAGCTTTTGACACTATCGTTTCAAAATGTAATTTTTTTTCTAAAATTTTGATGTTTATAGCATACAATTTTTTTCAGTTAATATTTCGCACCCCCGCAAAAAAAGAGTCACAAGTCAAAAAACGTCCTTAATGAGCAAGATTTAAAATGACTAGTTTTTTCTTCCACAAAAGCGTCATATTTTTATTTGAACTATTACTCGCTAGATGGCAGAAGTGACACTTGTATTTTGTGGTAGGTTGTCAGCTGTGCATTCAAAAACAGTGTTACATTTCGACTTACAGCAGCAGGTATCTAGCCAGTTATTAGAGTTTCTTCAAGAAAAATGTCATATTTCGTATTATGACAGTTTTTGCAATCAATCAAATCAATCAATGCAATCAAAATTAAAGAAAACAAAAAAAAGATCTTCTGAATTTAATAGAACATAACCATATTCCTAAATATTTCTTGCCGTTTTATAATGCCTTATAATAATAAACAAATAAACATGTTTTCTACTTTATTTTTGTATATTATTTATTTATTGTGTATTATATACTGTCTGATTTTTAAAAGAATTAATATGTTATTCTAAAAAAGTATCACTTCAACCATTTTCCTTTTTCAACCAAAAATGAACACAAACCGATCTTGCTCACGAGTCTAGTATATTCTAACATACTATGTATTACATCTATATTTAAAATAAAGCGACGTATACTTTATATTTTGTTATTGTTACGAAAAATTGAGACCAGAGTTAATAAAATACTTTAACACAGTTTTTCTCAAAACCATTTTTGTGTTGTGACTCCTTTCTAGCGGAGGCGGAGGCGATTTATTAATTGCATACGAAACACGATCCTAAGTAAAATGTTCAAATAAAAAGATCTCTTTGTAGTAGCACTTTCTTTACGTGATTCTGATTAGTCTTTGTCAAGGGCGATAATAGAACAGCGGAAGAACATAGGATATTTTCTTATTAGCCGTTTATCAGGTACTGTCGTGGTTAAATGCTAGTTGGGGTATATAGCCCATAAAGTTGTTGTTTCCCACAAAATAAATTTTGTCTGTGGAGTTGAAATGTAAATAATAATAAAATATGTAATTCCTTTTTTTTTAATAAAAATTTTAATATTTTTTCTAAATATCAAAAAGACAAAACAAGAACGTTTTTGCCTTATAGCTGTTAATTATTATCTTATTAACTTGATTAAATTCTTCAAAAATATTACCGTTTTGAAAATGTATTTATTTCAATTGAAGAAAATGAAAATTTACAATTAAGACTAATCAACAACCATTATTTCTTTATTTGAAAATTGCAGTTTTGTATTTTTCTAGAGAAGTCATATTTCGCAACTATTTTTGTTAAATTAGGTTAAGCAGTTTTGTGATGTATTATCGTTACGTTTAACATTCGGAAAAACAATGCTTTAACTGAATTTTTACATAATTAACGTATCATGTGTTTCTACATTTACATTAATTGTAAGACGCATCCTTTACTATTTCGACATAAGTGTATTTTTTTAAACAGTATTGCACTCAGGCTAATTTTTACATACAGGCATGAGGACTGTAGCATAACTTACTATTTAAGACCTATTTTACTTATCGTTTTACTTACATTTTAATTCCGATGCAGATGAAGCAACTGATTAAAAACTTCAACCAACTTTTGATTTTCTTGTTGAAATTTGAATTTTATTCTTAGTAGGGAATTATCTTCAGTACTTCTTATTTTATTAATAAAAAAATCACTTGATTGACATATTTTTCATTAGCATTAGCATATATAAAGAAAAACTTACAACTTGAGTCGCAGAGCAGAATATTTTCGGTATAATGTAATAAGAAAAAGTTCTGACAAATAGGTATTTTAATGGTAATCACATAAACTTTGTCTTCTGTATTTTATGCTGCAATATTTAATAGTTTTTTCCTCTAATAACCTGGAAAAAAATTATTAGAGAAAGTAATACGTTCTACGTAGTTGCGTACGTTGTCTATTGTAAAACTCAAATCAGTTTATTGTAAATATCAATATTTTTATCCTTCTTCAAGAATATTTGGAAGCAGTTTTCGAACAAGTTGATTCATTGATTGATTGATTGATACACAGGATTGATTGATACACAGTTGCAAAGCCTATTTCGTATTTTAGACAGATTGTTTTACTTGCAGACGTCCGCAAGAAAAACTCTTTAATTTTGAATACATAGAATTAAAATTAATTATTGTCGTCTATAACTTGTACTGGATTTTCTACTTTCTGGACATATTACCCAAACGTATTTCATGAAAAGAACTGTTTAGTTTTTCTTTAACTTTTTTTTTTCTTATCATAAGAACTTGAGTCCAGGTCCCAGATATCGACGTTCCCAGGCAATCCAGTTTTGAAAAGTTTCAAAAACACTTCGTTTAATTCCCCGAAGAGAGGAGTTTTGGCCGCTCAGCGCCGAGAATTCCAAATTAATCGTATCGAAACGGCCTGTAATCCATTATGTAAAATCGAACCGTCCACGCATAGCTAAAATTTTATTTAAATTAATAACACCGAGCGGTGGAGTAAAAATCACGCGGGGCCCCTCATATAAAAAATGACACCCGTAACGTATGTAAATGCGTCGTCCGTCCGAGCATGAATATTTCATAGCTGAGTCTACACCTATTGTGCAGGTGACAGTGAAGAGGGTCCGCGTCGAATCGGATTCGGAGGTTAACGGAGTCCTCGGCCCTCGGGGATGTCACTCAAGACTGCGTGCCTGCCCGCTACAAGCTTCTGCTTCCATCTACACGGGGTATCGCTTTCGCTTTTCGTGTTCTTATCTTGTTACGAGCCACCAGGGCGTTTATCAGACCCTCGGAAATTAATTTGGGCTCCCTCCGCTACATATTTTGCTTTTACAAATGTCACCAGATGTAACCTAACACCTAAAAAAAACAGAAAGCCATTTTTCACAGTTACCAAAATTGACGGAGATATTAATTTTTGAAAATCCCCCGTTCTACGCCCCTGCCCGACTCCGTTTTTCATCGGCGCCCTAACGGAGATCCGATTGAGACGAATCAATAAAAATAGCACACCCAGCAGCGGCAGCATCTCCCGACTTCGCCCTGCGAGACCACCAATCCAAACAATAGGGGCGATCCACCCCTTAAATTACCGATTAGCCCCGGAGATCACCGTTTAATAAGCGGCATCCGCATCGCACGACGTCGCTAAACCGTCTGTTTGTCTGTCCGTACCCCGCGCCTAAGCCACCAACTGATTTGTATTCGCCCCACGGAGATAGCCCCTTCGTAATGGATACGTTTCGCAATTTAATGTTTTGCTGAATTCAATCAAGATTCCACAGCCTATACCTCAATATTTCTTACGGAATCAAGTAAAACTATAATTGGGATAACCCTTAATATACAGGATGTTTTCTAAATCTTTGTTATACTTGATAAAAGCCAAAGCTTTAATGAACTAAGTGGTTTAATGCAGTGATTTTCGAGATTCAGAGTGCTGAAGTTTAAAAAAAAATGTATTACATTTATCCTGACATCTCCAAAGATGACTCATATAGATGAAACTTTATATTATAATGCACCCGATTAAAACCAAAAAAAGAATTCTCCTACGCCAATGAATATTTCCGAAATTCGATAAATGCTATTTCTAAGAAAATAGTTATTTTTAGTTCTAGATTGAGAAATATCTTACATGACCTGTGGATGTTTTGAACACGTGAAATTTTTTATACAAATTTTTAACTTGATTTCGATTTTTTGAAAAGATTTGTACGATTTATTGGAATTTTCTTATTAATTTACAAAAAATTATTTGCATCTAAGACAAAAATATAAAAGAATTTAGAGCGTACTATTAGTAATGGTCAGTGGTTGTATTCTGTAATTTTCTCACGGTACTAAAACTTTATAGCCACAAAAAAATATCACAAGATAAAGCGTAACTTTTACAGAAACATATAAGGTGAAGACCCAATGAGCGTCACTGGCCCAGTATTCGTTATAACAGTGAATTATATGAAAATATTAAGATTTTGGGTTACGTGAATTGTGAAGTAGTGAATTATAATATTTCTATGTTCGTTTTTCGATGTTAAGTTGGTATTAGGCATATTCCTGCCAAATTTTACATACAGTGAAGGCTCGTCGGGGTGGGCAGGGTGGGCAGTGCCCACCCTGAAATTTTCAGAAGAATAAACAAAAATTTGTGTATATATTTACCAAAGTGATTTGAAAATTCTTATAAAATTAAATCTAAAATGCGTCACCTCCTTTGAAACTCCCCCTACCAAATTTTAAAATTATATTTTAATCATGATCTCGGCAGCAACCAACATAACATTCGGGCTAGCCCGTGGCCGCTGAATTAAACAACGCCGTACCCCAACCATACCTTGCATGCTTATACGCACCTAGGACTAGACAGTAATCGGAAACGTAAGTCGTTCACTAATTTAGAATATTTGGCCCAAGTCGGGCGAGCCCGCACACCGCACACAGCTCGCATATACCCATTGAGCACCCATCGAGTGTTGTATCGACCACCTAAGACTTTTCACCAGTGGTTGGAAATATATATACGTATATTTATTTGCTGTAATTTTGTTCTTTAAATGAATTTTTAAATATTAGAACAATTTTTCCCTGCAAAGGTATTCCAGAAAACAAATTTTAGTAAACGAAATAATAAACCGTTTTATAATAATTTGTAAATCGCGTAAAAAAATAAATATCTATGGTGCTATGTTGAATGTTCTTTGATAATTATAATTATTAAGGTTATTTTAACTCGTTACTGTTAAACTGAATTAAAAGTGATTGCTGAGAAATTTTCAATATTTGAATAGATTCTAGTTTGTAAACATGGGAGTGATGTAAATTATTTTTGGGATGATCTCGGCAGCAACCAACATAACATTCGGGCCAGCCCGTGGCCGCTGAATTAAACAACGCCGTACGTTGCCTGCTTATACGCAGGGCTAGGACTAGAGAGTAATCGGAAACGTAAGTCGTTCACTAATTTAGAATATCTAGCCCAAGTCGGGCGAGCCCGGACACAGCCCGCACCCGCATACTCATCGAGTGTTGTATCGGCCAGCTACGGCTTTTCGCCAGCCAGCCAGCAGCGGTTGGAAATATATGTATATTTATGTGCTGTAATTTTGTTCTTTAAATGAATTTTTGAACATTAAAACAATTTTTCCCTGCAAAGGTATTCCAGAAAACAAATATTAGTAAACGAAGTAATAAACCGTTTTATAATAATTTGTAAATCGCATTAAAAAATAAATATCTATGATATGTTGAATGTTCTTTGACAATTATATTTATTAAGGTTATTGTGAAGCGTTACTGTTAAACTAAATTAAGAGTGATTGCTGAAAAATTTTCAATATTTTAATAGATTCGAGTTTGTAAATATGGAAGTGATATAAATTATTTTTAGGACTTTTAAATTCGATACATATTTATTTATTTTTTCAAATAATAAAGCAACTGTTCGATTAAAAAAAATAGTTTCTATTTAATATATTTTTTTTATTTCAATCAGATTTTTAATAAATTATCATTTGAATATACATAATTGAATTACCTAAAATAACTCTACTCTCCGGGCAAGCCCTTCGATTTCACTCGTATATTCTTCGGGTACTTATGTGTAATCTGCGGTTTGATGTTAGTTTTATTTCATAGATTAGGAAGGTAGAGATTTGTTATTCCTTGTACTTCACGACTTGGTTGTTTGTAAGTTCTAGGTTAGGGTTAGTATAGTGGTTTAGGTAAGTTTTTATTGTTTAATAGTTTGGAATAAAGCAAAATGGTAAGCCGAAAATAGCGAATTGGTGAGTAGCAATGGTGATATTATTAATTTTTTATTAAATAAAAAATTTTGTATGTTAACTTTCGATGATAAATTATTATTTATTTCAAGATTAAAACCTACGCCTGACATGAAAAATTTAATAAATAAAAACAATTGCGGAAGTAACAGATCATTTAGTAAAAATTGGTACAATAAATATGAATGGTTAAAAGGTAATGAAACCAGAAACAAATTATATTGTTGGAATTGCTTACAGTTTAATGAAAAAAGTAAAACTCCATGGAATTATCTAGGATATTCAGATCTGAAACATATAAATGAATCTTTAAAAAAAACACGAGCGATCGGAGGAGCATACATATTCAACATTAAAATTTAAATTATTAGGAAAACAAAACATTCAAACTTTTCTTGATTCTGCATTTCGTGAGAATATTTTAAACCATAATAAAGTCGTGGACGAAAATAGAGACATTGTAAAGCGCCTTATTGATTTGGTTATTTACTTATTTATTTATTTATTTATTTATTTATTTACTTATTAGAATTTTAGTATAATTTATCGTTAGTAATTTCAGCTATAAAAGTGATAGAGAATTTTACTATTTGTTTAGAGAATTATATAATTTTTTATGTCCTTCTATGCCTTAATCCTTGCCTTATCTCCTATCCCGGCAAGAAATCACTGTGATGACATTCTCGTTTGTTCTTGCTGAACTATTAGGTATACTTTTGGAATAACTAATATAATTTTCAGGTATTATTTATATTAACTATCTACATAATTCTTAAGTTTTTTACACTTTCAAAAGTAAATAGACTAACGTAGATTGCAATTAATATATGATATTAAGTTACATGAAAGAAAAAATATTTTGCCCACCCATCTCAAAAAGTCACGAGCCCCCACTGGGTCAAATGCCTGGACGCGCGCTAACAATTGTGTTATTCTCTTGTTCTTATTGTTTCAGTTAAGGTGAGTAACTACATTAAACTAAATAGCAGCTTTTCCTAAATAATCGATAACATGCGATAATTATCAATATCAATATATATTAAAATATGTATTTAATCTAAAATATTATAAACGTAACTCTATTTAACCTTATTTTGATGGATGACGAACACTGGTGCACCATAATTGACCCTAGACCTAATATTCGTCATGGCTGACGGACATAGGTGCACTAAGTTAGTTTCGTATTCTTCGATTTTACCCTAATGCTAAAGCATAATATGACTAATATTTTGGTTTTACAAAATTTATATTATTAAAAACAAAAAATAGTAATCGTCATATATTTTCTTTATATTTGAAACTTTAAGTCTCGTTTTAAAATTATGACGATTACTGGTGCACACTTATGACGATAATTTAATCTCTAATTTTTAACCAGATGCCTCGAAACGAATATTCGGAGATTAAATACAAATAAAAAAATTTTACTTCATGGTCAGTTGAAAGTCAAAGAGTGTGCTACCGAAATTTTAAAGAACTGAGTCAATATGTAATATTTCTGGAAGTTAATTTCTACTACTCTAACCCTTAAGGTGGCAAACACTGGTGCCACTACCTTATGTTTGATTTTTTGTGACATTTTAAGTAAATCTGATTAATACTTTTTGCTACATTATTAACGACAGTTACTAAAAAATTTGTAAAAGTTGAAGGTTATCACTTGTAGTCGTCGAACCATGTTACAGGAATACAACCGCAGGATTTGTCACTGGTTATTGACCTGCATGGTTTCTTTTCTGAGTAGACGTTCAAACACTCTCTTCGCTGGCTCCGTAATGGGCCCTGTCAATGGGTCGGCATCAAAATTGGAAAACCGGTTCTTTAGGAAAACATCCTATGAATTGCGGCCGCCTCTAATGAGTTATGAGCTGAAATGTGACAGTTCGGATTTTATAAAATTCGGAGTTCATTTATTTTTAGAAAATCCGAAACTGTCTCAAAATTTTTTGCGCCTTCTGCGTTGTCGACGATGATATCGTGCTTCTTCGACATTGTCTGGGGGGGGGGTTGAAGGCTTATGCTTATCTTTTGGAAACGTGTGTGAAAATTCGACATAACGGACGTATCCAACTCATAGACACTGATTCCTGTAACTTTTGAGCACAGGTCTTGTCCAAACTTCCTGAGACGTGGCAGCTGCGGCCGTATATTTACCACGAATCCTCCCGGGGTTGCGAATCGGCGGCGCTGGCCGCCTTTGAAGTCTTGCGGCGGTAATTGCGATGCCGTCGTCGGCGGAGGGCCGCGCGTGACCGCGGAGAATCGCTCGGCTCCTGGACGGCACATCAACACGCGCACCGTTCCACTCGACAATTATTGTTATTTCTGCCATTTTTACGCCTCTCGGAAGGATCGCCGGCCCGCAAAAGCGCAAGCCGCCGACACTTCAGCAGCGCCGGCGAGGGATATACGCTACAGGTACCCACCACTTGCCAAAAGTCGAATTTTACGATAAAATAGTCTTCTCTGTTACAATTACGAAATTAGAAACCCACCACATAAAATCTTTACACCCTGTACAGCAAGAGACTGTGTGTTAAATTTCACGCTGAAATAACATTGAGAGTTGTTATTGTTTATCCACACCGACAAGTCCAAAAAAAAGTAAATTCCCAGGGCTGACGTTCGTACCCAGGCTTCGCTGGCTTTACTGAATTGTCAACATGAAACATTGCCGAGTGAATTCGAAGGCAGGAGCGAATTTTAAGGTTCCTCGCTCGGGCTATTGTGCCTGTAAGCCAGGAAAATAAATTGGGAAATTACCATTTCGCGACTTTTTGTTTCGGCAAGCTGAATTTATCACTATAGACGCTAAATATTATTTACAATAACATTAGTTTCCACAGTCATAAAAATGGGGGGGAAGATTGTTTACAGGGTGGTTAATTGTATAATTTTTACGTAAATTCACGTTTTTCGCTTATAACTTTTTTCCGTTCATTTCCACGAGAAATCAGTAAAGTACATAAGAAATATTGTCAAAAGTCAGTGGGTCGCTTGATTTTCGGCGAGCCGTGGCGCGGTGGAAGAGTGAGGGAAGCGAAGGACAGCGAGTCCGAAGAAAATGATCACAATACTCATAGTCCTGCCGTTAAATAAGCGAAATTCGCTTGAAAATAATATATTTGACAGTCTGTAACTCCGTTGGTTTTCAACGAATCGACGATTTTTTTTAACTTAAATCTCTTTTCATACGCTTTCCTAATTTGTAATAATATATAACTATATCACTCCCGTGCATCGTATATTTCATTTTGCAATTAAAACTAAAAAATAAAAAAAAATCTAGGCTGCAAATTTGAAATTAAAAAAAATGATAGATTTCAAAGTATCTACCTTGAAAAAAATCAGTGCGATTGTGGAAGGTCCTCGGGATCGTCCAGATTAATAATTAGTTAATTTGTTTATAAACTATTCAACTTACGGATTCCAGATTTCGTGCGAGTTATTAGACAGTGATAAGCAATGAGAAGATACGATGCCAAAACGTTCTGGTAATAATAACGCAGTTTATAAATGTTTAATTCAAAAGTCATAAATAAACTTCTTCTGTTTATAACTTTTGATCTAATCAATATCTTTTGTCGCTTGAGGGCTAGTTTTGTAGGTCTTATGAAGACGAAAAAAAAGTACATTACTGTTTTATCGTGGAAATGAACGGAAAAAAGTTATAAGCGAAAAACGTGAATTTACTAGAATTTTGGTTGAAAGGGCTCGAAAATTCAAACGTGTGTTGAAATTTTTTTCTACACAGTAGAAAGAGAATTCGTAATTATTATTCGGTTAAATGTTGGCATAGTAATTCTATTACACATTAAATTCACCGATATTTTTCTGTAAAACTGTGGAATGACAATTCCTGTAAGCGTACTTACTATGTTTTCTCCCAAGCATTCCTTTACTGTAAATTTAGGATGATTGATTTCGATTTTTTGGTAAAGCAGTTCCAAAATAACGGTCCCAAACAACGATTTCATGTTACGGTTCCCAAGTAACGGTTTCAAGAAACGATTCTAAAGTAACGTGTTGTAGTAACAGTTCCTAAGTAATGGTACCAAAATAACAGTTCCAAAATAACGGTTCCAACGTACCGGTTGAACGTTTTCGAAGTAACAGTTCCCAGATACACTTCCTAAAATAACGGAAACGGTTAATTTACAACCGCAATTTGGACCCATTAAAGTAACCTTTTCAGAAATGGTTACAAAGTAGACATTACAAAATACGCGGTAAGTTAGCAGTTATAAAATACCAGTTACAAAGTAGCAGTTACCAGTTACCCTATCTCAGTTTGCTGTACAGATAATTGTTTTTCTATAAAGATTCAGTCGTGAAAAGGGGAAAAAACAAATATTTCTATCCGTTTATCACAGCCACCTAGAAAGCAATCGAAACCCAATATCCCCATCATGCTGTCCGTCGTTATCTATCAATCTATCGACTCCTCGCGGCACCTGTGAACACACCACACGCATCATAATAATAAACCATCGACCGCGACGTACAGACGTACAGATGTGTGATGTCTGTTCCTTAATAAAGTTACGCCTCAGCCGTCATCTTAAATTATTAAAATTGAAGTACGACGCATAAATAAAATTAAACGCGCCCCTTTTCTCGGCGTACCGCGTTAAGTACCGATAAATGAATAATTTTACATCGGCTAATTAAGAGAGGGCTTATTTAATTGTCGCTGATACGTACATTCGATAATTACACTGGGAAAAAGGTTCACTTCTTAGAAAAAGAATGAACTTCAGAACCGAATTCACTGATGGTGATAATTTACACTGATTGTAAGTGAAAATTAACCTCTAAAAAGGGTTATTTTTATATTTATTAAAATATTTACAGATATACACTACACACCACACCTAACTTTCTCGCTTACAAACATCAATTCACACTTCCATACACTCTACATAATGTAATATAAATAAAAAAGGCTTTTACATATTATATAATACATCACGTATAAGATTAATTAAAAGTAGGTATATAGACCTTCGTTTTGCGTTGATAGTTCATGTAATAAATGCGCTAGTAGCAATAAAAGTTAACGTTAATGAACAACCTGCACGCAAGAGAACGAGCGCCGGGCCCGCGCATGCGCGTGAACGTCGCTATCGTCGCGCGCGAGATATTTGACTTGAACGTTTCAATTCTTTTTGTTATTCATTAATTGAATTAAGACTTTCAATATTAGATATAGGAAGTAATAAGAATGAATGAAGTTAATTTGTCTTCTGTTGACGTATCTTAAATGTGGCGTTCCCCATCAAACCAACAATTTTTCTCAGCGTATAGTCCGTCAACCGAGGTAATAGTTTCGATCACGCGAACCGGTCAGGACGGCCTGGGGGCGAACTTTTTTAATTTTTAATAATATCAGCTAGCAGAGCTTCGCATCGAGCTCTCCTCAAGGATGTCAGCCCGTTTATTTTTGTTGCTACGAGTTGTTGAAACACATCAGCGGCGTTTTAATGAATAGTTTCGACCCGGTGCGTATAATGAACGGTAAGGTGTCTAATTATAACCTCGAGCGTATTGTTTTTACACCACTCGCGTATTAAATGTTATTAATTTTTTAGTGTGAATGGGAGTTTTTAATCAATATCGCTAGATTTCTGGTTTTTGTGCTAGTTTGAGCACTTGAGCAGATAATGTTCCAGTTTTGTTATAAGATGGAAACACAAAATCTGGTCCGGTAATACTTATGCGGGTAATTTACAAAAATAAACATTAGAACGCATTGATATCAAGTATGACCGAAATCGTTGAAACTGTGATTCTAACTAATAAAAATCGAAATTGTTAAAACTTATTGAGAACTTCTGGAATCGCCTCGACTTACATCATATATAAAAAGAAGTGAATAGTTTTCATTGTAAATGGAGACTTATTTTTTATTTGTTTTGTTTTGTTTTTGTGAAAGGATTGAATTGAGAAAAAGTAGAATTGCTATATATTGGAAAAAGCGGGAACATATAGATTAGGTACATTAAAAAATCATAGTCATATAATTCAATACCAAAATTTTGAATTAAATAATACAATTAAAAGAAAACTAGGATTCTTGTTGATTAGGGATCCTAAAAGATGAAGTAAGTAATAATAGAATATATATCATACGACATGTCTAAGGACAGAAATAAACAAGAACAAACAAATTTAAACTGTCAAAAATATTTTAAAACGATAAAAAATTTCGCATATAATTTTAATTCAAACTGCTAGTCCAATTTTGAAAGTGTTCATTGAGGTGGACAAGTTGTCACATGTCATACTTCTCAAGTAAAATGCTTAAAGGCGTTTGCAGTTTTATAGGTGTTGTACAGGTTGCTTTTTAGTGACTAAAATCAAATTACAATCACTAGCGACTACATTTTTTCAGTCACTAGTGAAATACAATAGTTATAATTTAAATAAAGATAACATTAAAATGACTAGCATAGAAAATACTTTGCAGCACTATACTTTTTCTAAGCTCACAGATAGAAAGGTCTTTTTTAAATATGTAACAATTTATTTTTTAATATTTTTGATAATCCTTCAAAATATGCCAATAATATTATTAGTATTCACTCATCTGCCAATATATTCATTATTATAATTATTTATGTCGCAAGGGGCAAAATACTCTGGGGTCTTTGTAGTTTAGGATATTGCGCGTCGTCTTACAAATCTAGAGATTCGCGGTTCGATCTCCGATAGAGGTATGTTTTCAAATTCAATTTTTAATCGTCCACTATTCATAACAAGTATTTCCGCACCAGTTGCTGGTCACGAAGTGAATAATTTCTCCCAAAGTTGACAAATATTTGCTCCGATTAGAGGCATACCAGATTCCTTGCCAAATTCTGCCAGAAAATCGTGAAATATAAAATATAGATTTACGGGAAATTTATTTGAATTAGAAATGGTAGGTTATTTGTTATTTGCATAATAAAGAAAAATTAAAAATGATCGTCTTCTAGGTCTTTTTTGTTTCTTTTTATATTTTTGAGAAATGACAAAAAAAATTGTAGATGTGTAGGTTGTTGGATGGTTTGTTTTTTTGTTTTTGAAATTAAATTTCAGTTAATACTGACTAAACTGGTAAAAGAAAATAATTATAATTTAAATAATGTTCGTAATCTTAAACCAAAAAGGTGAGCAAAACATGGCTGAGCAAATCGAGAGAGCAGTTTTCGAGACAGGTTGAAATTTTAAAAATGTATTTTTTTAAAATACCTATCTCTAAAGACGTTTGAAATAGAATAACGAAAATTAGGTTAATAATTTATCTAATTAAAAACAATAATCCACTGAATTTGAATTTAGGTACGTGTACCAGTGACGGAGTTACATTTTTAATTTTCATTAATGTTACTGAACTTTCACAAAAAAGGTTCATATGATTTTTTTTAGCAATTCCGATTTTAAATACAATGTTGTCATGAAAAATTTTGGATTTGTCATGATTAATTTTTAAATAAAATTGTATTTCTAGAAAAAAAAAATCCCATTAACTTGCTTTATTGAAAATTAATAAACGTTAAAATGGTTTCGAATTTTCAAAATACCCAGTAGCGTCGAGTATCATGGGAATTCAGTAGATTTTTATCTGTAATTAGATAAATCAATAGCCTAAGTTTCATGAATCTGCATCAAACTTATTCAGAGAGACAACACCCTATATCTCGAAAACTATTGATTTTTAGCTTAAATTTCCTCAAAAATTAAGTCATATTTTATCGACGTACTAGTTAACACCATGCTTATTTTATACCAAATACAAAATTTTACATTCCAGTGTATTTTCTAGTAAAACTAAGAAATTAAAAATGGCAAAATACATTATGAGATAATAAATACAACTAATGGCTTTAAAGCTGTAAATATTTCAAACTTTTAGCGCACCTGTATAAGAAGTAGTTAATTCCGGTCGTGAAAAACTCTGCTCCTCAAACGCTGATATTCCTAGTCAGTGGCGAGGTAATCAGTTTTAAAGCCGCCTAATTACAGAGGAATAAATTAAGGAAGAATTGACCTACCATCTGGCTTCACGTGGAAATACACTGGCTTAACCTTTTTCTGACCCCTGAAGAAATACACCAGACTACTCATTATCATTCGTAAAATAATTAACTATTCACGACCAAAATTCAAATCGTCATGCAGAGACAACGACCATAAAACTATTTTTTTATGGTAGGGTATTTGAATTAAAAATACAACTTCCAGGAAAATACAGGGTGTTAAAGTTGTACAGATTTTATGAAGAAAACGTCATATAAACATGTGGCCTAAAATGCCTGGTTTTCAATTATACAGGGTGTTCAAAGTTGAATGTTTTTTAATATTTTTCTAACATTTGAGGAAACGTTAATAAAATTTTGTACCTGTACAAATCTTTTTATGCCTTAAATGTAAAATGAAAACAAATGAACAAAAATATTCTAATCAGAAATGTGTTCAAATAAAAGGTTGAAAGGTAAATATTGTCATATTTTTTGTAAAAGTTTTTCAAATGATTAAAAATTGTACATAAAAATGATTTTTTGTGTCATGGCATTGAGATACACTGTATTTGGATGAAATAATTTTCTTTTTGACTGAATTAATATTTTTTTATGAAAAATTACATTAATATCCGATTGGTAATTTCAATTAATGATTTTACTCAAAAACCGTGTATCTCAGTGACATGATTAAAAACCATTTTTATGAAAAAAAACTTGCCACTTAAATTTAAAAAAAACATCTTCAAGTTTGAACATCCAGTACATTGAAAACTAGGCATTTTATAGGCTACATGTTTATATGAAATTTTCTTCATAAAATCTCCTCAGCATCCGTCTCTTAAATATCTAGGTACATATTACATTGAAATACGCTGAATATCAGAACTACTATCTCTCAACCCTCGTATTCTTCAATTTGGCGATGGTATCGTCCAATTTCCAATTTCTAACTGGGAATTTTAATGTAAAGGGCGAGGCAAGAGCGGCTTATTAGTGTAAAGTGCATAATAATGACACACGAATTAGTAAATAAGTAATAAAACTTGCCGGAGATACCTATCGCGGGGAATACATGAATATTTGAACGGTGCTGATGGATTTACGTAATGGACATGGTTAGTTTGGACGGGCGAGAATTGAAGTGGACGGACCCTAATTGTGAACGGTCTTCCGATACGGATCTTTCTAGGATTCGTTATATAATTATAATGTTAGCTGCTCAGGCCTAATGTTTATATACCTACTCAATTTTTAGTAACTTTCTTCTGAGGGGTACCTAGCCAATAAAGCCTGACACCTAGAAAGGTTCATGTTTTTTAAATTCTACTAAATAACTTGCATTATAACGTATTTTGTTTGTTGTTAAAAAATCGTTTCTATTCCATTTCTATATTTTTCTTTATCATACAATAAATGTACTGTCAAAAACTGTATAATATCGCATTTTTTAATTCCAAATCACTTACAGTTATTAGTTTTTTCTAAGTTTACTATCTTTTCCCCCGCATGGATGTTTAACACACCACAATCTGTTCCAATTTCGGTGCCATCCAATACACAAACTCATTTTGTCAGAAAGTGAAGATCCCTTAAAGGGCAAATCCTGCAGAGTCGCACTCGACAGGAAATCTAATAAACGGGGGCCGCTCGCACAAGTGCCGCCGCCGCCGCAAGGTCCCCCGGGACGGCCCCTCGCCGTTGCCGCTCTTTCCCACGTCTATCAGTGTATCGCACAAATGTATACATTCCCGAACCCTCATCCGAACATCCAATAACGCCGCAGTAGTCCCCGGTAATCCGCTGGTTATTGTTTGCGGTTGAAGTGTGTACGTCCACCCGGAGGATGACAGTTTGGCAGCGGAAAATGGCACCTCCGGGCAGTGGCGGCGCGCGCGGGCGGCGGGGTTCGGACGATTCCAAAATGCATGGCTACTTTTTATTTCCGAACCAAAATGAACAGACGGTTCTTGGAGAATGTCACATTTTTGTAAATTTGTTGGCCGCGATCAGCGAAAAGGATCAGTTCAATTCAAACAAATTCAAAAAATATTTTCTTTGTAATTTCTTTCTAATTTGTTGTTAACAAATGTTAACACTGATAAATAATAATTAATTTAAACTTGGTTTTTTCGTAACAACAATTATCGCCCCATCTATCTGGCTCTTTCTAAACTTCACTTGCGCCTACTACCCCTCGCTGATTAATGGTTCCGCCACTGGCCCGACTCACGTATGGGGTGGCTTGCAAAGTGATTCCCCCGTACGGGATTACGGCGGAGCAAGTGGCGCGGTCTCGATGAGGAGCTGACTTAGTATGCAGGCCTCGCGCCCGGTGCCGTCTGCTACTCATCGCTGCTGCCGCCGCCACAGCCGCCTCCAGCTCATTTGTGACTCCGAGTCTCTAATCCTCCGGATCTGCGGCGGAGCGGTTTTTTAATAAACCGAGAGTCCGCTGCGGATCCGGAGTTTGCGGGGTGGGAGGGGGCCACTGAGATGTTTTACGATCTAGTTGGCATGGGGCATCCGGGAAGATTCTTGCGTCAGCAAAAATTTAAGATGTGTATGTTTTTATTTGCGTTTAGTCCGAGAAAATTTGTTTCAGACCCAATATTTACAAGAAGGTAGATTTTACAATACAAAAATTACGTAGGTTTCCAAAATTGCCATGTCATAATTTTCTCGTGAAAATGTGTCACTTATATGTCTAGTTCTTGCAACAGACAACTCATAAATTTATTGCATGAAAAATTATTCAAAATAAAGTGTAAATCAGGTTGGGAATCAAACAATAGATTTAAAGAAATATTTTTATAAAATCTGTATTTGTTTGTACCGATGCTTTGGCTTTGGCTACGAATAGCAGAATTTTTGTCAGTGTAAGTGTTTAAAGACTTATTTTTTTATAATTGACGTAGATTGAATTTGGGCCATGGGTTTATCTAATTAAAAGTAAAAATATTTTAAATTGACCATTTTAGAATTTCTACTTCTAATTACAAATTACATATACCATGTTTCATCAAATCTACGTATGACATCCTCAGTAATATTTCAGAAAATGTGATATTTTTCTAACTTCATCACCGTGTAGCACTTGACGTTTCGGGATTAAAATTGAGGTCGTCATGTGTAGAAAAGGGCCCTTAGATACTTGGTAGAGTGCCTACACGAGTATGTCGACAAGGTACCTCATTTGATTAAAATAAGTTTATTTGATACTAATTAATTTTCTAAGATTTCTACTCTAGAAACATAAACAAGTTCAAATGTCTAATCTAATTTGCACTAATTTAACCAATTCATTTCGAAACAAACCAGTAGGTACTTTTATAAAATAAATAAACAATTTCATTACAATAAAATACTATTTCATTGCCTGTCTTCAAGTGACCATTTAGTAAATGGTAGCAAATTTACGTTAATAGAATTAAATTGTTTCCTTAATTGGGTACGTGGTTAAAGTACTATTCTAAATATTTAAATAAGTATACATTGCAGTTTAATTTTATAGAACATTTTTTTATAAAATTCAATGCTATGTATATGCCACATACAGGTAATTTGTTCAAGGAGTAAATTAAGGTAAATTGGGCGCCTCCGCCTAATTAATTTCTTTTTAAGTCACATTATTTCTTCATGCCCATGTTAGTTTTTTTCTGCATTGAAAGAAATGGGCTTATTAAACTGTTTATCTCTAGAATAATGTGTATAGCGCATATTAAAACTTTTATTAACTACATACAACTACATACAACTTTTATTAAACAAATGCAATCATCTCCAAACTCATTATTCAATTAGTTTAACTGGAAGGTGCTTAATACACCTTATGCATCTATGAAATAAAGGTTATAATGAACTACTTATACATTATTCTGTGTTATAGACTTTATGTTCCAATTGTATATTAGGGAAGATTTGTTGTGTAAAGACCAGTATCCGAATCTGTGTATAACAATTGTATTAACAAAATTATTCGTTCTTATACTGAACATGTTTCCGTTTTTAACGTGTAAAACGCGTCTTATAATGGTTAAGTGATCGTCACCTCTGCATAATCGGTTATGATCGTAAAATTTCCGACAGTCCGCTGTGCATTTTACTTAACGACTATTATACGTCTAGTTTGATGAAAATAGACAGTATAGGCACATGTTTTGTGGGATACATGATCATATCGCGTTGTGTGAAATGGAAAATTATATATGTATCTAACTGTTTTATGGCTTGTAATTGTTTTGTTTTTTCAAATGTAAATCTTGTCTAAATCTTAACAATTATTATTTTGTATATCCTATTAGAAACCGCTTAAGTTTTAATGGAGGAACAGAAAGTTAACGGTAACAAAGAGCATGGGTATAAAGTCAATCAACTAGAGGAAATAGAATTAGGTGGAAAGAAGCTCAACCTTTCAGGAGATGCTTCATTCTTAAGGTGGAAGAGTTATAGTGCAAATTCTCATGTAATACAAGAAAATACGGGTGCATTGTTGCTAAGAAAATAAACTGGACAGTTTTGGGAGCGATTTGTCATCATTTTTAATATTTAAATGTATGTTTTATGTTTATATTAGAACCTTAGCTTGTAATTACAGTTCTACAATAAAATTTCTGAAAACTTAATGTCATATTATGTTTTTAACTCATACAACAGTTTGATACATTTATTATTACAAAACTTATAACCAGTACTAGATGTTCTAATAACGATATGGAATAATTTAATAACAGTTATTGCTATTATTTCGTAGAGGGTATAAAAAACGTTGTATACTAGTTATACAATAATTTAATAAAGAATAAGGTTTACAGTCACTATACAACTGTGCTAGCAATACGCGTTTTATATCCAATATTCACCTTTTTAACTGTCACATATAGTATACAATGGTCTTATAATGGCATATAGAATTCTAATAAAGAATAAAGCGCATTTCTTTCAGTGTGTTTTGGTATACCTAAACATACAGATCTAAAAATATTTAAAACGCTAAAATAAAATGATAACCTTTAATTTTGTAAAACTTTTATCTTTTATGTGAATGAAAAGATAAAAAATAATCTCTAAAAATAATGTATATATTGCAAATGAAGCAATTAAATAAACAATTAATAATTTGCACTATGATAGTTCGTTTTAAATAAATTGAACTTAAAATTAGTATCTACATATATGAATTGAAAAAAAATTATGTTTCCCAAACTCAGTCAATACGACTCTCCTATGCTCAAAATGTTATTTTTGTTTTAACAGATGAAAATGAAAAACGTTTTGTGTATACCTAAAAATATTTTGTCCAATAGCTGCAGTTTGGTAGTTGTATTTCGGGTTGGTTTTTAGTGACTAAAATCAATTTTCAATAACTAGAGTGAACATTTTTTTTAGTCACTGAATTGAAATTATAATTTAAATAAAGAAAACAACATTTAACAATTAACCATTTATTAATAATTGCATTTGAAATTGGACCAAAACTAACACTGTAACCGTAGAATAAGCCAACTAATGCCAAATCAGTCACTTAAAATCATAAAAAAACGCTCCCTAAATTTTGTGAATGAAAAATTAACCAGTAGAATATCACCGTTTTCTTCTAAGTATACGTTTTACGCACATCTCCACTTGTTGGGCATATTTGTACCCACCAGCAACAGGAAAAACAGCAGCAACAACCAACAACAACGTGTCTATAAAAATGAATCATCTCTGTAACAACAATTTTAAATGGAAAAAATAGTACTTCCAATTCAAGATTAAATTGCCTTATTTTCTCTACGAACTTGTCCCACTCCCCTGTAACGGCACGTGCATGAACATTTTATTTGCTCACTAAGAAAAGAACATTTTTATTTCTTGTAAAATACACTATTTCCGATCGTGAACCGAAAGATAGATGGTATTTCATTTTTTTACAAATCATAGATACCCTTCTATGTTATTTCAATAGCTGTTAGGCCAGAAAACAGAACCACGAAATACACCCGTCGAAATGAGTATATTCACAGACCCCTTAACTTCCTCTAGTCCTTTTAATCTCCCGCATTAAAAAGGAGCGCAACAATAAAAAGACTGACTTCGTCCTTCCCACCGCCCCTCCGGCCTTTTAAAACACTGTATTTTATTCTTGACAACGTTATAAGGGAGATTGCTCCCTTGTCGGTCCTCTGTCAGTTATATGGAGAGGAATAAATAGGGATTTAGCGTCGGGGATTATTGGCTAATTGTGCCGCTGCACCGGGACTTTTTCGATACGGAATGACAGCGGCGCTGTTGCTCGATCCGGGAAAGGATTTGGCGATTGCCTTGCGTGCCCCCGCCGCCGCCCCCGGCCTGAACGACAACTAAATAATTTGCCACGCGGCGTAATTCCACGGCGATTAATCGCGCCGAAGAAGTGATTTAATTACGAGGTTTTAAAATTGGCGCGGCCGAAATGGGCCTCGATTGGGTACATTTTGTCGCTACACTGAGAGAACGGTTTAGTTCTGGAAAACGGATTTGAATTATTTTCATAAATGGTGCCTACATTAAAAGGTGTTTTCATTGTATTCAACAATAGTGTTCGAGTCTCTCTTGCAAACTTGCCACCAAGTGACGTAGGCGGTTTGGGGTCGGGTATGGACGTTTCATTAGTATGCAACCCGCGGGGCACCGTCGCGGCTCCGTTCCGCGCGAATATAGCCTCATCAATTAGCATTTAGATGGTTTAATGATAATTAGTTGGCGGCGCGCACACCCGGAGACCAGCTGGGGGATGAAACATGGCGGTGGAGAGGATCAGTCGCTGAATGGTGTGAAAAGAAAACGACAACGCCGTGGAGATGTCGGTGTTGATACACCGGAAACACGGGTTGTGTTAAGGTGACGCTATAAAGAAAAAAAGGGCGTTCTACTAATAAAAAAAAGATAATCCTACCAAAGAGAATCGTATCCTGAAAGTAGTCTAGAAATTTTGTTGTCGTTTATATTTACGGTTTTGACCTCCATTAAGGCGGTTTTCCACTAAACGGACAAAACAGAAACAAAACATAAACTTGTGTCGAATAAAACAGAACTGTAACTTTTCGCAAACTTTTTGAAGACTGGCGTGTTTTGCGACAGTTGGAGTTTTGTTTTTCGGGACCCGTTTCAAAATGATTCGACGTGTTTTGAAACTCAAGTCTGTTTAGTGGAAACGGTCGTGTTGTGTTTTCTATTTAAGTGATCCAACCCAATATTTATGTTGGCGTTTTCTTCTGCCCAAAAACAATATTTTAATCATTAATGAATTATAGCTATTAAAAAATATATTTGTGTGCTATTAAGGTTACTTGGCTAGTATACAAACTAACTAACTAACCAAGTAAATACTTCAACCGTACATATACAGGGTGTCCCAAAAGTGACGCCCGTCCTTCTAGGATTTGATTAAGGAGACAAAAACAAATTGAAAATCAAGAGTGGAAAATTTTCCGATTATTTTCCGTTGTTGAGTTATTCAAAAAAGTATTAAAAAAACTGAAAAAGTGAAAATCCATTTTTTTGTCTCAAAAGTGAGGTCTGTGCTCATGGGAACCAAGACATAATTTATAACCAATAGTAGATAAGTATAGTTTTCTATTGACGGTTGTACCTGGGTGTAAGGAATTAGTTTAACCTGAAAAGGATAGAGAAAAATATTTTTATAATAAGACATAAACTAAAACCATAATGTGCTTAAATAATAGAAAATGTTTTTACAAAAGGTCTTCAAATAAGTTACCTTCTACTTCAAGACAAAGATTATCATGATTCAACATTGAAGCATGAACTCTTTGTAGCATCTCTTGGTCTATTAACGCGATAGCAGCGTATATACGGACTATAAATGTTTTCTTTTAAATAACCGCAAAAGAAAAATTTAGGGGATTCAGATCTGGTGATCCAGGAGGCCATGGTCCACCTCTTCCAATCCATGTGCCTCGGAAGTTTTGATTCAGATAATTTTATATTCGTAAACCATAATGTGATGGAGCTCCATCAAGTTGAAACCAATAATTTAGTCTAACTGCTAACGGAACGTCATGCAGCAATGGCAATGGTAAGTTTTCATTTAAAAACATACAGCTGCAGCAAATACAGCTTTGAAGTACATAAATATTTAATAACCCAGCGCAAATGTTTATTTTTAGTTTTTTTGATTAATTTTTTGAATAACTCGGCAAAGAAAAACAATCGGAAAATTTTCCACTCTTGATTTTCGATTTGTTTTTGTCCCCTCAATGAAAATCCATAAGGAAGGGCGTCACTTTTGGGACACCCTGTATACACTTACTTTTTTCCAAGGACTTCAGTATAAACCAGCTATAACTAAGAATAAAAAAATCTTCTCTAAACATGTTGGTTGGTTATTGGAAAAATGTGTTCTGACTTCTTCGCGACAACCAGCGGAAAAGGACTGAAAACAAAAACAAAACTCGAACAAAATGTAGCCCGCTTGATGGAAAAAAGAGTTTTGGGTTTGTTTCAGTTTTGTTTTTGTTTTTCAGGTTTTAGAAAACACAAACAGGACATAAACTCAACTGTCCGTTTATGGTGGAAAACCGCCATTATATCGCAAAGATTCCCAGGTTCAGGGCATACATTCGAGGAAAATTGCGAAAAATTATAAATATGTATGTATATTGAACAAGACTGTATTAAAAATCCCATTTCAGAATAAAAATAAATACTTCGAATCACCTTTACTAGCACCAAATGCTTAAAAACTGCTCCAAAATAAAACAAAATACAAGGTGTCCGCCGGGAAGGTATACTACTTCGTTTGTTTATAATTTTTGATTAAATGAAAGAGAATGGATCTTATATTGATAAATCTTCTATTTAATGTAGGCAATTATGTATGGAATACAATATCAGATAAATGTCCGCCTCTGTTAGCCTCACAAATGCGAGCCCGTTTGAGCACATTTTTCATTACATTCTCACACATTTCACGCGGTATTTCATTAATTTCATCACGAATATATTGTTTGAGTTGCTCAAGCGTTTCTGGTTTGTTTGCATAAACCTTGCTTTTCAGATATCCCCACAAAAAGAAGTCCGGAGCAGTCAAATCAGGCGACCGTGGAGGCCAATCAACATCACCATTTCTTGAAATAACTTGTTGTGGAAAGAGGTCTCGCAGTAATTCCATTGTAATCCTGACTGTATGCGATGTAGCACCGTCTTGTTGATACCACATGTTAATCAAGCCCAAAGCATGCAGTTGTGGCGTTAAAAAGTTTTCAATCATATCACGATATCGCTCCCCATTCACAGTTACCGTTACGCCGTTTTCATTTCCAAAGAAGTAAGGTCCAATGATTCCTCCTGACCAAATTGCACACCAGACTGTCACTTTTAATGGATGCAAAGGTGACTGATGAATAATTTGAGGGTTTTCCATTGCCCAGAACCGACTATTCTGTTTATTCACATATCCATTCAAATGAAAATGTGCCTCGTCACTCATTATGATTTTTTCATGAAAATCGGGGTTGTCATGGGCGAGCTGTAACATCCTATTGGCATATGTACGGCGGCGTAAATGGTCTTGTGGAAGAAGCTCTTGTGTTAACTGAATCTTAAATGGAAACAAATGCAAATCCTTGCGCAAAATTGTGGCCAAAGTTGTTCTTTGAAGACCAAGCTCCTGAGCACGGCGTCGAATTGAGGTTGATGAACACTTTCTTGAGCAGCAGCAATGTTTTCAGCCGATCTTGCAGTACGTTGTGGTCCATGCTTGGGCCTATCACCTACAGACCCTCTTTCTTCGAAATCATTCACTACACGATAAATAGTGCGTTTTGTTGGCACGTTGTTTCTCCCAAAAATTTCACGTAACTTTCTCAGCGTCACAGTAATCGATGATTGATTTTGATAAAATGTTTTAACGATTAAAACACGTTGGTTTATCGAATATTTTTCCATAATAAATTTGCCACGTGTGTACTTCACGACTGCCAAATATGAACTGTCAAGACTAATGTTTAACAAAATGGCGGCAAAACAAAGTAGTATACCTTCCCGGCGGACACCTGTTACTTAAAAACAGACGTGACATACGTAATAATAATTTCAAAACGTATCACTTTACATCAAAAGAGCTCGATAACCCATAGTTTTTTTTTGTAAATGAAAATTTCACAGAATATGGAAATTTTATTTTAATTTTTTGCATAGTATTAAAAAAAATGTCCCTGTTTCTTCAAAATTAACATTCAATTGACATTTTTTGAAAGTACAAAGAAATTTCCATACAATTATTTTGCAAAATAAAGGATATAAGAAGGGATGTAAGGGACATAAATAAAGGATACAACGTCGCGAAAATATTTTTTACAAACTCCCATAATTTTCCCTGGAAAACGACACTATCAGAAAGTTAGACCATGAGGATAACGCATTTATTCTCAGACGCAAGATAGCGCCCTTTTCCTCGCCCAAACTTCATGTGTGGCCATTCTCGCGAATTTCATCCCGTCACGGGCGCCGCTGATTAGTTTAACGTCCCAGGCTAACTTGATTACTCGGCAGCGTTCTGACTGCTGTAACCGCCAAGATGGCCGTGAAACGTCCGTGGAAAATCGCTTTGTTTTTCGCCACGCCGTGCGGACTGCGTAGGTGTCGTTGCTGCCTTTGATCTCTCTAATTGGCCAGGCGCGGATGCAAATTGTTTCCTGTTTATTTCAACGTTAAAAACTAGGTACTCAGACAGTCGGTAATATACTAGTTTATTATTGCCTGTACTGTAAGCGAAACGGAGGCCATTAAGTAAATGCTACTGTTCTTAATAAGATATTTTGTTAGATTTATGCAAGAGATAAATATCTAGTATTTGTATTGCTCTCATAAGTTTTCTTAAATCGGGTTTTCTTGAACTAGCTACTTCTCATAAATTTATATAAACGCTGGGATATCAAATTTAACACACAAAAAATACATTAATTCTCTGGAAAAGCTCATTACAAAAAGTAAAATCGGTTTCGTTAAACGATTACACTTATAAGATTCAATAACTAGAACTATCTAAATCGGCATCAGATTGAGACTCTCCAAAATCTCCGTCTTGCTAATTCGACAAATAAATAAAAAAGTTAAGAAAAGCCCGGCCGAAGAGGAAAAGCCGCGGTTAAGCCGGAGTGGTCATTACTCTCCCAAATCCGGCAGTTGTGCTGAAGTTGGAATTGAACTCCCGATCAGAAACGATGCCATAAACTCTTTAGTGGACGTTCAAGTCAAAAGTGCTGAACGTGTACAACCACAGTGGCGTGCCAATTTATAAATATATCTCCTTCGATTACAATTAATAGGATAGAACTGACGATATTATCGAATGTGACTGTAAAATAATGCTCACAGTAACATTATAACTTAATTAGTTGATTATAAAAGAATCAAAATAACTCAATTTCTGCTGTTAAGGAACAGCGGGCGTAAATAACGTACATTCACAGCGATGTAACAGGGGACCAACATTATGCCCCTAAAAAATCGAGGCTAACATGATTAGTTTTCCAAATATTTGAAAAAAAAAACGAAATTTTGGAAATCCGTTTCTGTTTCATTGCAGCTTTGTTTGAGGTGATATTGAAAAAAAAAGAACACTTTCACATGGCAACTTTTTGCCCTCTATCGAATGGCATAATCAATTTTTATATGTAACATTTCGTCTCTCCAGGACCATGATCAACTTTATTTATTTAAATACAATCCTGAAAAATTTATTACATTTTTTGCAAGCCTTCATAGTCCCCAATACTGTACTGCCTCAGCCCGAACCAGAGTCAGACGTTTTGTCTCGAAAAATTCTTCTTCGATGTATTCTAAATATAAATTTTTTATTTAGATTTATATGTTTCTTGAATTATTGTAGGTACACTCTAAGTGTCGTTAGACCCTGTCAAATCTACCTAGTTAATTAAACAATAACCACAAATACCGTAAAAGACAACATGCAGTATAGAAAATTGTAGTTCACTTTTCTCTGGAACTATGAATTTTAGTATATTTTTATATTTATAAATCGTGTTCTATAAATGTATCTGCGTTTCCTCAAAATCTCAAAAAAAAACACACGAGATACATTGACCTGTATTGAAATTGACTGAAATTTCTTAAATGTACAGAATTATTTTAAGAAATACATAAACGTTTTTTTATAGGAATGTGATTTTGATAAAAATTAGTAATAACTTGTCTGTGTACCGTATCTTCTTCAGAGCATATTGCTTTCTTTATATTTTTTCATTTCTCTACTGGGAAAAATTTTACTTTATCTGAACCAATGTGAAGTATGTAATAATTAAAAGAATTGAAAACATACACTTACTACAAAATGTTGTTTAAGGTGGCCATATTCCTGTCCGAGAAATAGTGACATTTCTGGCGTTTTTAGGTACTGAAATCTTTAAAAGTAAAACGTGTAGAACAAAAGTAAACACAAAAATAAAATCCTTGATGTTTTGTTTATTCATTGTTACCATTTAAATTTACTCAAATAAAATAATAACTAAAAAAAAGCGTTTGTAAAACATGCGATTGCTGTTATTCTAACCCCACATTTTAAGAATTATTTTCACGTACTTATAAATAAAAGTAAACAATTTTATATGTAGGACTAAGCAAGTAAATGTTATAAGAATATTTACATGTGGAATTATATCTAAAAAAGTTAGTATTTTCGTAGATTTCAGTACCTAAAACCTTGATGGTTTGATTGTTTTTTGCACCTGTTTATTCGTTTTACTGCGGCATCTTTGAAAATACTCAGGTGGCATGATATAACATTCCTATCATTTGATAAGCTTCAGATTATTCAGTTATTAAATGTTTGAAATTATTTGTCTTTGCGAAAAACAATATTTAAAGAATATGGGGCCCTTCAGAACAGTTCACTTCATACCTACATCTCATATTGACAGATCAAGTTACATTTCAATCGTAAAGGTAAATAAAGTAACAGTTTAACAGCATATTATTTTTTTATTGTTATCTACTATTATATAACTTATTTTTGACTTTAATTTTTATTAAATCCTACAATTAATATTTCCAGAAACTTCTATTCCTGAGACTGAACTTTTTTCATGAAACAAATATACAGATGTAGAACTACATGTAATTTCTATTTATCACTGAGAATTTTCTTCTATATTTCACCCTTTTCCCCTTCAGACTTTTTATACAAGTTTCTGCCAATACAGATAAATTACATCCCCTATATAATTGAATGCTGTCAGGTCAACACCAGAATTTGCTAGCATTGTGGCCAGTAAACATTCTGAAACTGGTGACTAAAAATTCAGTAATTTTTTTTAGCAATATTATACACTAGGTATCTATTTCAAGAGGTACATTATTTCTGTGAAAAATTGATAACGGAATTCTGGTATACCACGTTTTTAGAATCCAAATCGACGTATTTTGTGACATTACCCAAAAGACTCACTATATTTTTTGTCGGTAATGTTGAATGAACGATCTGGTTTACTTTTGATCTTAATAGATGAGACAATTATGACGAATTTCTGAACAAGGAATACAAAGCAGAACTGACAGAGCAGAAAAAACGAGTAATTAATAATATGCATGTTTGTTTTTTAGGATGAAAATAGAGCAGTTGCTATTTTTCATTTAAAATTATTCATTCGTTGCTGTATTACTTGTGGTATATATTTGGGATCAATTTTACATTCGAAAGTTGAATCACTTTTTTCATCTTAACAAAAGAATAGAAATCGAAAGGAGAATATACTACACTGTCTACGTTTCTTGAACGAAAAATTCCCGATCACGGTCAAACTAAAACCAACCCACCTTGTTGGCAAGACAAAAACCTTTCCGCTATCCCGCAGGAAACTGCAATAAATAAATCTGCGGCAACGTACCTATATATCACAGTAATTACACACCGAGATCAGGCCTGATCTTAAGAAAGTCGTATCTATCTCTATGCGTTTTTACCGCCTCTATTATTATTATTATTATTAGAACAGTTTGGACGTTGCGAAAAGTTGTCACGAGATTCCTATCGGTGGACGCGTAAATCAACCCATGCAGAAAAAACTCGCGCCTCGCAATGGATCAGATAACTTTATAGAGATATTCAAATAAATCACGACCGAGGCATGTGTACCCCTCGGTGCAATTTCTTGCACAAACCGAGTCCAGATAAGGCCGCAATAAGGCGCCGCGTTCTATACGAGAAAATTATACGGATCTGACCGCAACATTACCCACAAAACGAACCTCTTCCCCATTACTCAATGCTGTTTTGATTCCGCCACCGCAAATACGTTTTACAGCCTCGCTTCTTATGTAGATCAGGGCGGCCGCGGCGTGTTTTTGACGGGGCCGGGGAGCAATAACAGTACCATAAACTCCGGGCCCCGGAGTCGTAAGGCTGGTCAAGCCCATCTAGATGGCGGTTGGGTCCCGTCGGTTTTGCATTGCTAACCGATTCGAATCGCGGAGAGGGATGTTTTGTACTGATAGATAAATAAAGAGATATTAGGGCGATTCCGGGGCAGATGGCGCTGATGCGGACCGCCTTAGTACCGGAGGCACGTCTTCCGACTTCCGGTCAAGCGGGCCGCTCTCGTTGGGCTGATGAATGTGTTTGCGAGGACGACAAGGAGCACATCGGCGCAGCGTATGGGGTTTAAGTTAATAATAAAATAATTTTACGTTGACAACTTTGGTTGGCTCTTGACTTCCATACCAGGGAAGGCGGAAAAATTTAGGTACAAAGTATTGAAAATATAATCAAATTAAATAGAGGGTGTTTTGCATAAGAATAGACACAGAGCAAGGGCATGTACCTAGGGAAAATATGGTGATTTAACGCAACTTACCTCTATACTAAGCTGCACCCCTGAGAAATTATAGATCTTGAAAGTGAGGTTTCAAAGGACCACGTACATTTCTTATGGAAAATGGCTTTCGGTGAAAATGGCTGAAAATTTAGTATGTTATAGTTCTCGACATTCTGATCAAAAGTTGTCATCACCACGGCCCTAAAACCTATACTTTTAGAGATATAATGGGGTAAACTTGTCCGTGTGCAGGAATTCGTAAATATTAGTTGGAGCTATACTTTAGGAATGAGACTATTTCTTTAATAACATTATCGAGTAAGTGTAATTTTTGGAACTGAGTTTTTGGGTTGTTGGGTTATTTCTCTACTTATATTAGTATGCATATACTTACTTATTGTTTTACTTTTTGATATTTTACTAAGTAATTGGGTTCTTTACTATAACGAACTCCGACTATCCATGTGACTATTTCGGTATTCCGACATATTAACTGAATTAAAGGTGCATAAATGTTAATAGTAGTTCATAGAAGTACATCGAGTAGAAGAGAATATGTTATATGTGCACAAGAGAAAAATGTATTACCTAGGTTAAAACTTAATTTCTGAAACAATTTAGTATGAAATCGAAATATAATCTACGAGTATATCATATCTAGCTAAAATCTATATATCTAATATTTAGCTTATTACACGGGACATTAACATATTCTATACTTTTTGAAAATATTATTCAAGAAACTACAGTTACAAAAGGATTTATCTGCACAGTTTGTCGATAATGCTAAACTTGAGATTGTAAAAAATCTCAACTTGTATATCACGTAAGTTTTTTCATCGAACAAAAACCTTCAAAAGTAGCTACTTTCAATAAAAAAACTCGTAAGCCTGTTGAGTAAGTTTTATTTTGATTTTAATAATTATAGGACCATTTTTTCCAGTGGAAGGTATAGTATATTGAATTATATAATTTTTTCTGTTGGAAGCAATTTTTAAATAAAATGTAATTTTCTCTATGTTGTTTCAGAATTTTTTCACCAGCATGGCTATATAAATACATAAATATTATACAATACATAATTTTTATTGTTGTTCGTAATCTCTCAGGTTCTGTGTCCACTAGTGTATTGAGATCTGCCTACTTCTCCTTGTGCCATTCAATTATGAGTTATGCAATAATAGTCTGGGGTCATGCCGCAGATTTTGATAAAGTATTTGCAATTCAAAGAAAATTGATTAAAATTAATCATCCCTACGGCGTAGCTCCAACTAATATTTACGAATTCCTGCACGCGGACAAGTTTACCCCATCATATCTCTAAAAGTATGGGCCGTGGTGTAATGACAACTTTTAATCAGAATGTAGGCAACTATAACATACTAAATTTTCAGCCATTTTCACCGAAAGCCATTTTCCATAATAAATGTGCGTGGTCCTTTCGAAAAAAAATCAATATCTCAGTTATATTTGAACTAAGAAAATCGACAGTAAGTAAAGTTCAATTGAAGCACTTTAAAAGGTTGATAAGGGATGATGCACCATTAAAATGTGACAGAATTTTTTAACCCGTTGGCGGACTTAAAAAATGATTACTTTATTTTACTCTAAAACTTTTCTTACTCTTGTTAGTTTTAAAAAAACTTTGTCGTTTTCAACAAATACACAAATAACTAATATTAAGTATCGTAGCTGTTATTTAAAATCATCGAAAACTCAAAAGTTGGCTATGAATTTAAACGTCAAACTTGAGGATTAGAAAAAAAGTCATATAATTTTAGTAATTGTTTGATGAGTGTTTTGAAAATGGCCGGGAAGTTTTCATTTATCAAACATTAATAACTATTAGTGTTAGGTTTCTGTGAAGGAAACTACAGAAGTAGTGTTAAATTATTTGTATTCCAACTTTTTTCTGATCGTCAAGATTGACGTTTAAATTCATAGCCAAATTTTCAATTTTCGATGATTTATTTTAGATGCATATTATTAGTTATTCGTGTTTTTGTTTTACACCGCACGTAAACAAATTACGTTTAATAAGAAAAAAGTGGTAAATAGTTGCTATTTGGTTAAGGTCGGACTAAACAGAGCCCAAATTACATACTTAATAAATATCTGCTACCCTCACTCCGTCTTTCACTGGTGTGTGACGGTAACCATGACCACCGCTGTAAACACTTTACAGGTTTAGGAGCGAGCTACGAGGAGCCCATATATTCAGTGTTTTTCAAATGAATTTTGCAAGTTGAATTAAATATGTTTTTTCAAACGTGTTACTATTTTTTTAGTAGTGTTTGTATTTAATTAGTAAATCTCAGTATTAATGACCTCTGACACTGACCTAGTTTAGTTGTACTATACTATTATCACTACATAAGCTAGATAGTGGGATGCATTTAGGAATGTTACAGGTAATGGAAATAGAGCGGTCAAAATGATTTGACCGCTCTATTTCAGTCACCCAAGGCTCAATATTACCTGACTGATCCATTAAAACAGTATGATGCGACTTACTACTAGAACCTGGAGCTGAAATGTCATTTTAAAGAATTCTGTTGGCTATTTCATTTTTGTTACTTAAAGTCAGCAACATACCTTTCTGCAATTGTGGCTGATTTCCACTCATCATGACTCTTGCTAATTGCTAATACATCAACTCCGGTATTAGCCAGTAACGTTGCCGATGTTCTTCGGAATGAAGGGCCTGTATATGTTTCAGGATGTTGTAGTTTCAAAATATGTGTAATCTTATTAGGACTCATAGAAAGGGTATTCTTGCCGACTGGTTGGTGGTAACATCTACCTGAGCTTGATAGAGCATAAAAAAGCGTGAAATTTCAGTTTTAATTTCCAATCTAATCTTGATATATTTCTTGAGAATTTCTAGGTGAGAAACAGAACCCAGATGAGAAGTAATTGTAAACGTACGTGACATACCATTTTTAGAATCTGGAATTGTAACTACAATAATGTCATCAATTTTTGAAATTGACGTTATCCAAAGTACCTAAGTTTGCATAACTCATCAGTACAGCATGTTCCTGCAATGCCTAAGACCGTCACTACCTTCATTAGCAAATATGTTATATCGAGTGCCTGAATGAGAAAATCGTTGACTTGTTCTCTTGTAAAAATGTTTGACATTTTAGGTAGGTGTGTAGCCGTCATTCTTACGTTTCAAAAATGTTCTCAGCTTGGGGTATTTTGATATATCCACGTTCTCGTCTATGAAAATAGTTGACTTAATCATTGAATATTCACTCGATAAAATTGCCGGTGATTTTGTAAAGTTCTTGACTTCTCAATGAAATATGCTAGCAGTGACGTTTCAGAAACACCAGTATTTCTGTTCTGTCACCATTCTTTGAAATTTTTATATGCTCGTCCATAGCGCACTTTCGACTTCTTGAGCAATAAAAATTCGCAGGCAGCATTTGCTGCACTTTCTACTTGAAAATTACTAATTTAGAAATAGTAAATGAAAACCAGCAATATTACAACTTTTATGTAGCTTTGTTTATAAACACCTTAGAAACGACAAAATCCAAAAAACCAAGGCGACTTTGCACGATATCGAATAATGTCGAAATTAATTGATTAAGAAATGTCAAAAAATAAAACCTAATCTTTATTTCATGAACCATAAAGAACTGTGGGAGCAGATAAAATGTTATACTCGTACACCACGCAGCAGTTAAGTATAATTTACCAGTCTCGGACTCTATTGCCACCCCCGCTCCGCTCGGGGGCAAAATCGTCCTCGACTGGTAAAGAAGTATTAACCTCCTTTATGGTGTAAATAACTATTTTTTTAAATTAAAATAATGGAAAATAACAAGACACGCAAAGTAAAAGTGACGTACACATTGGCGGTTTTACCATAAGAGCTGCGGAGCTGCAGAACACATAAAATTTTATGTATTTAATCATATTAAATATCAACAAAATATTTAAAGAATCCAAATGTACTCGCGCTAAAATAAATCTAGGAGCTTAAATTATTTATTGCGACGCGAGCTACGCTCCTTAATATATGCAACCTCATATACACAATGTGTGGACAGCGAACAATTATATGCATCATTTGTTTTTATTGGCTGATCAGGCACGTGACCCAGTACACGGAGATAGGGGCTTTTGCGGCTGCAATAGTGACAGCCACTGCGCTGCAGTCTGCAGTAAATGCAGTAATATTTCGTACGTGGTATGTGGTGGTTTATTTCTGCGAGCGGCACGTGTGAATATTTTCGTTTAGGCGTCTACGGATATTATAGTTATTAAAATGAATAGCGTTTCGTTTAAAAAAAAACTTTATTTGGTTCTCTGCCTTATGAGGATAAACTAAAAATAAAAGAAGTAAAAGTTATAAAAAAACAATAATGTATACACAAAAGCAGAGTGGGTGTGCGGGTGTGATTTAAAATATTCACTGTTTTGTTTTCCGTGCTTACTTTTCGGTGGGGATAAAGCATGGACAATATACAGTGTGAAAGATTTAAGTCATTAAGTCTTTAGGTAAAATAAACATAAGAAGTCAGTTAGATTCTGCATATTGGGATAATATACGGAAACATATGAACAGGTAATGAAAAATCGTCATGTATTATTTAAAATCATAGATTGCATAAAATTTTGCGGAGCTTTCGAATTAGCACTTCT
>NW_019416984.1:692071-699784 GCF_000390285.2 Anoplophora glabripennis | reverse complement strand
CCCCACATTTTGGTATTGATGTTCGAAGATACTTAGATGAAATGTTTCCAAATCGCTGGATTGGTAGACGGGGTACAGTTGAATGGCCGCCAAGATCCCCCGACTTAACACCCCTGGATTATTTTCTTTGGGGATATTTGAAAGAAAGAGTCTACCAGAATAGACCGGATAATATTGAGAATTTAAAGAACAAGATTAGGGCGGAGATGCATAATTTACCAGCTGAAGTCATTCAGAATGCTGTGGACAGCTTTTACTATCGTCTTGGAGAATGACAAACAGTGAATGGAGGACATTTTCAGCATTTACGACATTGAGTTTATTTTTGTAAATTATCTAGTTGTTTCAATTTCTAAATGAAAAAAAAAAAAACTTGTTTTTGAAAAAATAAAACTTGTTTATTTGGTATTGGCTGGATTCGGTTTTCTATAAACTTTTCAACGAGCCCTGTCATGCCTTATGTTTCCATTTGAAAAAAAAAGTAGAGGTAGCTGGGGGTTAGGGGTTTGAAGAAAAATTAATTATTATATAACCGAAAGATGGGAAAAAATCAAAATCAGTTAACGTGTTTCGGCGTTTTAAAAAAAATTAACTCATTCAAAAGATATGAATTTTATTCCGTACTTCTAGCCATCCCTGTATATTGATAAAACTTAGTACAAACTGTATGTCCCTAGGACTAACACATAACAATGTGATTATGTACTTGTGTTTTTTTAAACGTATCACTCATCATAATTTCCCATTTCGTAGCAGTCGGTTACGGGAACAGGTGTTCTTTGGAAACCGATAAAGCAGTGTCTTGCGTATAATAATGTAACTGCTCAGCTCAAATATATAACCATAGATCTGTCTAAACAAGTCGACTCCTGTAGAGCACATCCCAACTCGATATATTCTCGGATTTGAGTCTATTGTCGTTCGGGGACGTTTTAAATAAATGGGTAAAAAGGCATAAAAAAGATTAGAGCCTTATGTGTTTGCTTAGAGCCTCGAGCATATGTCACGTATAGACAATAAAAACAAAAAGTGGGCTGTATGCCTCCCGGTCGATGCGAAGACTTAAAATAATAAAATTTACATGAAAGTTGACAATCGGATGAGTTTGAATAGCAAAAAGAACCATACTCAGAAAAATATTCACTTGTTTTTCTTGTATCCTCCTATCTGAAACAAGTAATTTTGAAAGATAAGACTTACGTCAATATTACTAAAATGAGTATATTCTTTTGAGTATACATTGTTGTTTACGATACAAAATAGAAATTCCTATGATCAAAATTGAGTCAAACATGCCTCAATCAAACACTGCATCTTTTGAATCTACAGGATATCAAAGAAAAAACATATTTCGACAATTCAAAAACCTTTTCACCAATCAACCTGAAACTTTCAGTGGACACTTGAAAAATAGCAACCACCTTGTTCTCACCGTTAGGTAACGCTTGGTACATCCTACTAATGCAGTAAATCTTATCTTATTTCATTGTATGTTAAAGTTGGCGTTTTATAGACAAGAAATCACACTTTTAGTAATAAACTATAAAAGTGTTGCAATGCAAGAATTCCTTTAATTTTTCGCAATGAAAGATCATGAGAATAGTTATTTTATTATTGGAATATTTTTGCTGATATGCGAATTTTTGTCAGCTTAAATTGGTGTTTACTCATATGTTACTTACTCTCATTGGTTTGGTTAAACCCAATAAAATTAACTTACATCACTCAATCTTCAGTCTACATAGCAACTTTTGAGGCAATTTTAATTTAGGTTACGTAGTATGACATTAGCTGAAGACATTTAGACGTGATTTTTGTGAACAAGTAGGTATGTCAAACAAAATAATAAATACATACTTAAAACATTATAATATACTAAAGATTAAACAAAATTGTTTGAAACAAATTGTTAACTTCAACAGTGAGTCATGTTTTAGCATGCAATAAAATGAAACCTCTTTTCTGCCTCCAAAATAGTTTTTACTCAGAATCAGTTCCGTTTTTATTACCTTTAGTATGTGAAGAACAAACAAGTTGAGGTCATGTTATAGTTGTTCTGCAAAATGCCTTTAGTTTAATTACAATTTGAAAAGCAAATGGCAAAGTGTAAAGGCAATTTTATCTCTACACATCTACACATCTACACCTACACACGTCGATATGTACCCAATTTTCGGTAAATAGTTGAAATGGTTTTTGGAAGTGATAATAGATACAAAAGAACTGTAAATGGGAAAG
The DNA here is from genome assembly GCF_000390285.2 of Anoplophora glabripennis. Classification (NCBI taxonomy): domain Eukaryota; kingdom Metazoa; phylum Arthropoda; class Insecta; order Coleoptera; family Cerambycidae; genus Anoplophora; species Anoplophora glabripennis. Next base: position 697,546 of record NW_019416984.1, on the reverse strand, counting down.
GACTAACACTTGATTAAGAAATGATGAATTTCCCATTACGCAGTGTCCCATTCTCGGTCAAACACTTCGAATAAGGCTCAATATTTTGGATCGAGTCACTTTTCTCAGTGTGCACACGCCGTACCCGTCCGGCTCTCGGTGCGGCCACCCACAACACTACTCTGAATGAGGGACATTCCTCCGTCTAAGCCGGCTTCTCCCCGTGGTGTTGATGGCAGTGATAAACAAGGCATTATTCCGAACCTTCAGGTATCCGATGACATAAAAAATGCTTGTTTATATTGCCATACACGACCCGTATGATTAATGGCAACGGGGACAATAGTGAAAAGGATATTCCAAACCATTACAAATGCCCGGTTAATTCCCGTGGAAGGCAGGCCTTTATGGAAAAGATGAGGAGGGCGAGCATTAATTTGTCTTGAGAGGATTACAATTGAAACGGATTATCGCGCTGTTGTGGACGCCGTTCTCCATTTAATTTAAGGGGGGCATAAAAGGAGATTACAGCAAAGGCTAACTGTTTAGGAGAATATGAACCTGGGAGGAGAAAAAGATGGAAATAACAAGAAAGCTGATACAGACTGAACTGACGCTAAAAACTGAACAGCGCCAGGTACATCATCTAGATGTGAACTTAACTAACATACTTGTACAGGGCCATTGGAACAGAGGGACTATAAATACAGGGGGTGGTAAGACAACTCAATATAATACAATGGTCCTATAAACTTGTCATTTGTTTTTAATATACAGAGTGTCTCAAAAATATCAAAATTCACGATAACTTTTTAAGATTCAGCTCAATCAAGAAACGTTTCAGATTAAATTTGCAAGATATTAAGAATCTAATATGCTGGTGACCTTGGATTCGACCTTGACCTTCAGTTTCAAGGTCAAACCAAGGTTATCTTGAAGATATTAAATGGAATTCCCTAGTTTTTGCCCGCAATCAATAAAGCACCAAATTTTACGTTCGAATTTGATATTTTTATTAAAAAAAATTTAATGCATATAGCAAATCAGAGACCAGATTTTATTTTCTCATGCTAGAAAACTCTCAAGCTTTATGTACTTTAATTTTATTATTTAATAATGAAATTTTTTAAAAAACTAAAATAAAATTGTAACTTCAACACTCTGTATCTCGGAAACCATCAAATTTTGGACTAAAATAACTTGCATCGTCATATATTGGCCTCAAGAATATGTGGTAAAATTTTGTCCATAGTCAATGTCTTCTAAGCAATGTACCCTACATTTCTTAGAAAATACAATTTTGGGAAAGTTCCAAGATTTTGGAATCGTGTTGTTTTTGTATTATAAGTCTTAATATATGTATATATGATAATATAAAGTTTAATTTTATATTGTTGCCAAAAAGACACCGTTTTCGAAAAAGTGAGTTTGTTTTCTTTTATAAGTACATAACCTAAAACAATTGAATGAGTTGATTCGTACCTTAGTCATTCTGTAAAGAAATGTGTTTTTAAATAGAACACTGAAAACGTGAAATTTGAAAAACTGTTTGTTTAATTACGGAGTGTTTCCTAAGTACGGTCCATAACTTCGGGACACAATTTGTTATAGTATTTAAAGAAAAAAGGTTCCTGTAAACATGTGACCGGATTCCGCCGGAAACGCTTAGATTCCGTGATACAGGGCGTTGAAAATTTAAAAAAATATTTTAATATTTGAAATAAACAGTCAATGTTAGATTCTTAAAATTCGGCAGTTATTGTACGTTGATAAAGAGCTGCATTTTTAGTATAAAGTCAATTTTTATCTGCCGCCAGTGGCGTAGTGAGTCAGTAGACGTTTTCGTCATAAAGTGTAGAACGCCAATGGATTTTTTAAAATTTTTATTATTTTCGACCTGGTCTAACATTTTACAACAAAAGAATCTTGAATTGCCTACAATAACTGCCAAATTTTAAGAACTTAACACTGACTGTTCCAAATTTATTTCAAATATTATATTTTTTAAATTTTCAACACCCTGTATCTCGGAATCTAAGCGTGTCCGGACAGATGTTTATAGGAACATTTTTTCTTTAAATGCCATTAGAAATTGTGTCCTTACGGACCCTATTTAGGAAACATCCTGTATAATGTATGCAGGTGGTGTTTACATAATATTTTTTTTCGATTTACTATTACTTAACAAGTGCTTATAAGCACTTACTAGTTTTTATGCATATTACCTTTATAGGTATACCTACAGAATTACAAATATATTAATTTTTTTGAGAGATGCGTTTTCTCGGTGTACCAAGACTTTCCATCAACCGGCCGCAGTAAAAAATTAATAACTTGTCACACGGACGAATAGTATAAAGTGACACAATCAAAATGAATTTATTAGTCGCCGTTCATACTTCCAACGGCAGTATTAACTCAAACAATTCCTTTGAGCCGATAATTATCTCCCAACACAATGGAAATACGATCTCAAACAAAGTATCAAATTGTAAAAGTCACTGCCCAGGCGCCTCATGGCGGCCGATTTCCTGCTACGAATCAATTCAATGGGTGCCCAATTAGGCAAATTAGGGACTTGTAATGTTCAGCCGTTGTTTTATTTAAGAGTTTCGTAATAGGGGACGTATGTATATGTGACATGCACTCTACATCCATTCTACATGTGTATGTTTAAGTCCGGGAAAATTAAACGTCTATTTGTTCGAATCGTCGTCGTCCTTTTGTCACAAGTCATCGTTAGGGTAATCAGTGGGTGTGGAGTGGAATTCATAATAATGCCCGTTTTTATCGTACACTCAGGCTATTGATTTGCCAGGCTAGTACTGGGGGATTTAGTCCATTTACATGGAACAGAACCACCTCGACAACATTGGAGTTCTGCACAACCACTACGAAATGTAGTAATTCTGAAATCAATTTTGATGATAGAAAGTTAATATCCCAACCTTTCTTGTGGGATGAATACTCTATCACAGCTCCTCCAGCTCCTATTTAAGTAATTCCGTAAAGAAACAATAATTTATTTTTAAACTTTTTTATTACTCGAGTAACTTGTTAAGGATTTAGGTACTACTATTATTTTTACTTAGTTACATTTGTTTATCTTTTGTTTAATGCTATAGAAAAAATTATTTTATCAAAACTCGACATTTTCGTTAAATTTTCAGTTTACAAAGTGAACCCCTTTTTGTCAGGTACTACAAAATGCTTTTATGTTCTAAAACGTCAAAGTCTTTTTCGTTCTAGATTGAACATAAAATTGATTCAAGCACACTTCAAACGATTTCAAATATAAATTAAATTCTATATAACACAATTGTCTTATTTTATTGCAGTTTTCGAAAAAATATTGTTCGCATCTCGAAAACTTCTATTCTTGAACGCAAAAGTACCATTTCGCGTTCTAGGTACAAAAATAACAATTTTCACTGTTCTAATTGGAATAAAAATAGGTTTGTTTCATACTGTTTTTAATAGGAAATAGGCAACCAGGAATACAAGTTCATTTGCACCCTTGAGGAGACATTTGACCAATATCAAAAAATAAATAAAACAGAAATGAAAGCTGCCTATAAACATAATAACGAGCGTTCAAATAAAAACGTGGTCGAAGTTGGCTCTGACACATTGGACGTAGGGAGTAGCTTATAGAGACCAACTTAACCTCATTTCTCAACGAGCTGTATAGCAGCTGTCAGTTTCAATAACGTTAATGACTATATAACTTTATTTTAAANTATTTAGTTTATTCCAATTTATTATACCATCAGTAGGTAATTCGTAAATGGATATTTCAAAAAGGTATCAATTTCAAAAATCATTCTTGTGAAAATCTGTATTTTTTTTATAAATTCATTGTTCGTTGAAATTCAGAAGTGCCAGGAAAACGCGTGACCTTGAAAATTTTAAAATTTTTAACCTGCAGCGCCATTTAGAGACTCCGGGCACTTAATATCCCGGAATTCAATTCAACAAATGTGACAACCCTAAGCAGAACACATTCAATCAATGTTCACGCGCCGCCACTGAACGTACATATAATGAAACAATACTTCTGTACATCAATTTTCAATCAATGATTCGTTTCACTGTCATGATGTATCGCTGTTAGTGGTTTACGAAAATTAACTTTGTAGTGATCTGTGTGAAATCATAAGGATAACAAGACAAGCACCCCAAATGTGTTTACGTAAATCTCTATTGATTTATTTATGTTTAGTGCATTGCATCAATATCTGGCGGTCGTTCAATATATAAGATAGGATAATTGAAATTTATGAAATTGAAAACATTGTATGCTTTCAATCATTATGTTGACGGAAACGATGTAGAAACAAAATTAAGATTTTTTGCACATCAACTAGCTACTACGTGTACTTTCCGAATATGACTTAAAATGCTAACAAATATGCTAAGCGACCCATTCCTTCAGTTAAATTCGACGTAGGCGAGGGTTCTTTCGCTGCGGGTCTTAGACGGGATCCGTAAGCAAACCCGCGATTTGTTTTCCATACGGAGCGGCGTTATGCATTCACGAACTGGCTGATATATATTCAGGGTGTCGTGATTACGTCTCACAGGTGTAATGTTTCCGGTTCGCGCGCCTTAAGGATCCGGGCGCTCGCTCGGCGCGCTCGGGATCGCACGGTAATTCCTACGAAAGGCGAGACACCTGCCCAAAAATACGGATCTTATTAAATGGAAATGTGCGGGATTGTGTGTTGGTATTAGCGAGGCGGGCAGGCGGCGATACCCATCTGAAAAATAAACGAGTCTAGTCCCGGATTACCGCAGTTAAAGGGTCAGTGAAACCTGCACGGGCATGTAGGCATGTAGGAAGATGTTTGAGGTTTTATGGGACATCGTTCTCTTTCATAAGCGATCAGGCACCTGCCCCTGCATGGGCTTCTGCCGCTATCACGTTTTTTTTTTTCAGAGAATACACAACAGGACTATAAAACTATTTATTTTTTTGTCAAAAAAGAGGTGGATAACTAAAAAGATTGGAAATACAGTTGTGTATATGCGTGAGCTAGGTCGTAGGTCTGTGGACACCCTGCCCATATTAAATGTTGGAAACTGATTGGTTATTTTTATGTTTCTTTTAACTGATGTAGTGTACAAAACCGTACTTATCTTATCAACTTCCACGTCACCTGTTACTGAGAGTTGCACAACAATGAAAAAGTAATATTAACGGTCGATAGAAGGAAGCACAAAAAACAGGCACTTAGGTAGGAAATTCTGGAAGGAAGCCTAAATAGTTGAAGATAGGCAGTGGAAGTGAGAACAGTGTGGAGATTGGTAGTAAGACGATCGGCGGGCAGTGTGTCAAAGTAGTGAAAAGTTAATTATTTAAAGTGTTATTAGTTAGCAGGTAATATCCTTTAAGTACTTTGTTGTTAATTGTTCTATGTAATCTTATGATTGTGATGGTTATAGATGTTTCATGATAATAATTCTTTGTATGTTTAGCTTCCATTGCTTTATGCT